>NC_055987.1:87803338-88103338 GCF_018446385.1 Zingiber officinale | reverse complement strand
ATGATTCAAACCCGATCGAGAATGACTAGTCTGTTTATGCGAGCTAACTTGAGGAAACCTGACCAGTTAAGCCAGGTCAGGTTTCGCCCTGATCACGTGTCCTGCCGCAAACCTGGTTTCCTAACCGGTAGATCTCGTTCTGGCTTTATACGTTAGATGGTCTCAGGTGGTCCTATTCCGTATGTTAATTGTCACATCTTCTTGACTTATGATTGTCACGTCCCCTTAACTTCTAACTGTCATATCCCCTTAACTTTTGACGTCCGAATCATATCAGAGATTTTGGGTAAACCTCTAAGGTTTGAGAAAGATAAGGGAGCTCAATCCTGAGATCTTAGTCCAACCTTTGAGGTTTGGGAGAAGTAAGAGAACTTGATCTCAAGACCTTAGGCGTGGCGAACCTCTCAGGTTGAGAAGAGATAATGGAGCTTGATCTTGGGACATCGGGCAAACCTCTAAATATATATAGGAGAGATGATGGAGCTTGATACAAGACCATGGGTGAAGTTATGAGATCTAGGAGAGAAAAGAGAAATTGATTCCAAGACCTTTGACAAACTTCTCAGGTCAGGGTCGGGGAGAGATGATGAAGCTCAATCCTGATACCTTGCGTGAGCTTTTGAGCTCTGGGAAAGATCAAAGAACTTGATCCTAGAGCCGCAAAAACTAAAGGGGGAAACCAGATTTTTTGTGTGGTAAAAGAGCTCCTATTTTCATAATTAAGTGACATGGATTTAGAGAAAGCATCTGCATTTTCATGCCTGGTTAGTGACTCCTTTCCAGGATCACCTTAATCTCTCAAGTGGGATGATTATTGTCCTCCAGCCTAGCTTCTTCGAGGTGCCCCTCTCTCACTCTTTCTGAGAAGGTGAATCTCGTTGTTTCCGGGCTTAATCCTGTCTTCACTCGCCCCACTTGGGAGACCGCGAGTTACGCGTTTGTTTAATTTCATCCTCTTTTTTGTTTTTGTGGACCTCCCTCTTGGATTAGAAAGGACGACCTTATCGGGGATTGACACGCTCGATTCCCAACCTAGCTTCTGATAGTCTTGAGTGGTGTGATCATAGTCGGGATGGAATGAATAGAAGAGGTCAAATTGGTGTCGCTTAGGCCTACCATGAAACCTAGCTAGGAGTTGTTACAACGATCAATTATCTTTGCGACCCTTTTTCTTTCTCGGCAGATTGAGTTATTGGCTTTTTTCACTAAGTTTCATCCTTTGATCCTAGTTTTATCCTTAAGCATGAAATCTTGGGATATATATGAAATGTCGACTCGAAATGAGACCATGATATGTCAAGGTACGTCCCCGCGGGCTGGATCAACCGGTTAAGGCGTGGCATCCTTGCACAATGAGTTGTAGGGTCGAAGGTCCACGGACGCACACTGGATGAATAATCTAGGCCGGCTGTGTTAAATTCCGGAGACACCACGCTTTACCCGGACCAGCATTCATCCCTGATTTACCTCCTCCTAGGATCCCTGTGTGGCCAGGGCTAGGGGGCCGCTGGGCGATGGGACCCGCCTTCTTTGCACAATGATATGTCAAGGTACAAGAGCGACTTAATTAGTGTAGCAGCAACCTAATTAATTCCAACCTCTTACAGCAGCAGACCCCGAACTGCATGGTTTTCTTTTTAACAAACTGGACGCACAAATTTTTGCTTGCTGAGCCCACTGACCAAGTGCTCTCAACCAACGCTGCACCACGGTGGCAGAAGCTTGAAAATAAACGAGTAGCTCATGCCCCATCTTCTTTCATCCATCACTTCACTCCAGCCAAAATCATAGATAACAGTGGCGTAATAAGTTCTCTAACAAACTTCTGCCCAATACCATGCAAAGTTTGAAGTTTAGGAACAACAGTGGAATCGTCACAGCATAGGTGACATAGTAAAATAGTTTTTGGCATTCTCTACCAAGCTCAACATCTACCATGAGAAGAATGAAAGAAATAATAATT
Organism: Zingiber officinale; assembly: GCF_018446385.1. NCBI lineage: Eukaryota > Viridiplantae > Streptophyta > Magnoliopsida > Zingiberales > Zingiberaceae > Zingiber > Zingiber officinale. The sequence goes on along the minus strand of NC_055987.1, from coordinate 88,101,375 downwards.
AAGCTAGTCAATGAGAGCACTGGCAAGGAAGATGGAGGAGGAGGAGGAACTGGTGAGTGCAATTAATGGTGGTCATTCAAACTGGAAAGGTGTGGAGGAACATGCAACTTTGCCAAGTTGTGCTTGTTGTTGTGCATCCACACCTTGAGCACTCTCCTCTTCACCCCGATCTCCTGGCAGAACTGCTGCACCACGCTCTCCTCTTGCTTCTGGAGCCTCCACCCGGCCTTCTCCGCGAACCGCAGCATCTTCTCCTTTTGCTCCGCCGTGAACTTGGTCCTGGCCCTCTTCTTCACCACCAAAGCTGGCCTTATCACTTCCACCTCCTCCGACTCCGACGTCTGCTGCTGCTGCTGCAGAGGCATGATCATGCTGTGCGGGCTGACTCGTGGCACAAGCTGGTGGTAGTGGTCAGGGCTAGGGAGAAGGAGATGGGTCCTCTTGTAGCCCACCACCTTCCTTCCTCTGAGGCCGAGCGGGTGGAGGTACTCCGATGGAGAAGGCTGCTCTTCTCCTTCGGTCTCCTTCCTGTGGAAGTTCCTGTGGCAGCCGCAGGCAGAGCACTTGAGCGCCTCGAGGGTGCCCTCCTCGCCGCTGGGCATGAACTCGCCGCAGCCATCGGTGGCATTGCCGCCGATGGAGGCCGCGTGGTTCTTGAGGCACTCCCTGTACTTGATCGTGCCTTTCTGGGCGCTGCAGTGGTGATGGTCCTCTGCGGCGGCGCTGGCAACGGGTAGGACTAGAGAGGGAGGAGGAGGAGGACCATTGGAGGGCTGCTGGCGGTCGCGGTGGTGGTGGTGGAGGGAAAGGCTGCCATGGATGCTGCTGTTGTTGTGGCCATGAGTACCGCCACCAATATAGGCACTAGCTATTGGGATTGTCATCTCACCTTCATGCCCAGAAAGATCCATCATCCCTTGTGCTCTTTCTGACCTCAATAGCAGAAGAAGGAAAAAAAAACTGAGGCCAAGACAAAATTGCAAGAACGAGATAATCAAGTAGAATTTAATGTTAAACCAACCTCTCAAGGCCTTTGGCCTTTGGGCTTCAAACTTCTTGGGAGAGATCTTTACCCAGATAATCCTTTATTTATTTGTTTGTTTCTCAAGAAGAGAGACATATGAAAGAGTTAATTGACTTCTTCTCGACGAGGAAAAGATAGCAGTTCAATCAGGAAGAGAAGGTGTGAGTTTGTTGCAAAAACTGCAAGAGAAAGAAGATGAAGAAATCGGTTTCGATTTGGTGAAAAACAGACGTACTTCCTCAACCTAGAGATCCCCCCTAGCATTCAAGTACTCCACCTCATCGCCAAGCAGCACCCCAACCAAACAGGTAGCGTAAACAGTAGCCTCTCCATGATGCCTGGACCCGTGCGGTGATGAGACAATGGTTAGAGCAAGAACGAGAAGGACAAGGAGATGAATGAAGCAAGAAGTGACTTGAGGGTTGAGGTAGCGAGGCACTAAATAAGGGACCGAGTGAAGGAGCACAAAGGTTGAAGAGCAAGATGAAAAGAGCGGAGCCAGAAATTTTACAGGCCAGGAAAACAAGAAAGTTCAGGGAATTATCACCGAACCAAATAAAAAGCGTGGGTGGTTGCTTTGCTTGCACTATCAGGAATGAAGCACAGCTGAGAGAGAGAGACTGTAGTGTCAGAGGACAGGCACACAATGAGAGAGAAGGAACAGGAACAGAACAGTCCCCACAGCATGAATTTGAGGAAATTGAAGAAAGCTTGCTACCCAAATTTCCTCAGCAGTAAATAAAATGGCAGAAGCATTCATTTTCTATTCAAGTATCTCGATATATCTCTGCTCAGGACATGAACCGCACGGGAAGTATGCCGTCCGACCAGAGCCGGACATGAGTTTAATCTCATAGAGCCATTGCTTCCAGGCCAAAAATGCATACGGATGCATCCCTGATGCTCCAATTCTGAACGGAGGTACAAACTAACTTTTTTTTTTAATATATATATGTAAAGTTTGTTAGGTTAGAAAATAAAAAAAAACCTAAATGCACATTTCAAAGACAATAAAAAGTTAAAAAAAAAAAAAACACACACACACAACGCATATTATACAGACTAAACTCACGTAGATTTAAGTTGTATCTCAGATTTAGGACTTTATGTTTTTTTTAATTTCTTTTATCTATCTGTAAAAGAGTAAAATTATAGGAGACGACAACAAAAGCCGCAACGCCTGATAATAAAAATAAAGATAAAGGCGATCAATAACTTTAATTCTAAATTTTCTCTAATTTCAAAACTCTTCAATTTCTCCAATTGAATTGATATTATGAATCTATATTTTTTTCTATAGTTTTTCATATTTGTTTTATGTGATGATATTCTAATGTTATTGTAAATATCTTAAACAAATCTTATCTAAATTAAAAATTGAAAAAATGAATAAATCCTAAAAGAATATTTTAATATTTCTTTTAACAACTTGATTTAAAAGTGGGGTTCGAGAAGGTCAGACAGTTAGAAGTGAAGGAAACGTAGTAGTCAAAGACAATAAGAAATCAAGAGAACGTGGCAGTCAAGGACAGTCGGAAGTCAAAGGGGCGTGGTGGTCAGCAGGTAAATGGATGTAGCAGTTAAAAGAAAGAAGGAGTTAAACTGTCTCACATCATTAGCCGCATAATTCCTGATCGGGTACAAACAGAGCAGGGTCTCAGATCTAGGACATAAGACGCAGCCTGGAGTAGTGCCAGACCTACCTCGACTGGTCAGGTTTCCTCAGCCCGGGCCACGTAGTCAGGCCTGGTACTTTCAGTAAGACAACTCCCGGTCGGCCATGCAGCGATCAAGGCGCAATGAATGGGTCTCTCGCTAGTATCAGATACAGAGAACAGATAAAGTCCGGACGGGTTGCCACGGCTCAGCATCCTTATCAAGACTCAAGTCAGGTGGTATCTATGAACAGGCATCCCGAGCTATCCGTAGCTAAATCCGGGTAGGACAATGTCAGAGAATCGTAACCTCCTATCAGAGAATCACTGCTATACGTCAGGGAATATTCTAATGGTCTTCTATCCTCTACGAACGAAACCTTCCTTTTACCAATAGAAGACCATCGTACACCTTCTCTTACCCAACAGGCTCTGACACCCGACATTCTCTAACAACATGCAAGCTTTGAAGGTACGCGGCATCATATAAAAAGGGAGGTCCTCTCCGTTAACCAGGTACGCGCACATACGCACTCGTCTTCTACATTTCTCTTTCTTTCATACACTGTTATTCTGGGGGAAAAGTACCTGACTTGAGCGTCGAGGGCCTGCGCCGGGGACTTTTTCCCTGGTTTCTGGTCTCTAACGTTCCGTGTGCTCGTCTGAGTGTGCGCAGAGCCAAAGTATCGCCGGTCTCGTTACCACTATCTAGGAGTACCACGTGGGGGTTCATTTTTTCCAGTGTACATACGCTAGGTATGCCTAAGTCACCTCTCCGTCAATGCCAGTACTAGCTCAGCCAACCTTCGTCTAACTCAGATTTCGAACAGGATCAATTTGGCATCGTCTATGGGAATCTCCTTCACCTGTTATGGAACATGACGATGGAGGACACTGGCAAAATCAACGTCATCATGATAGCAGGAGAATATGAGTTGTTCAAGGAAGACAAGAGGAGAGTGGCTTCCGAAAGGCACACCACTGCTTCGCAACCACACAAGATGCTCGCCGTTTCGAAAACCAGACCCACGCTTTAGATAAGGGGTCTAAAAGAAAATAGCTTGAGGATTTTCCACATGCTTTCTATCATGACCCTTGCCCGGAGTATTACCACAAGAAAAAGCAACACCAAGCCTCCACGGCCGAGAGTTCCCCGCCCAGAGATTCAAAGAAAGGGAAAGATATAGTCTTCCGGGAGGAGCCGAGGGAGATGCTCGAGGATCAAGTGCCCTTCTATCTAAGGGTACTCGAGGAGAACCTACCGAAGGGTACAAGCCCCCAGCTATTGGAGGATATGATGGTAGCAAGGACCCCGAGGATCATCTCCGAAAATTATGGAACGCTGCGCTGCTACACTAATATAGCGACGTCATTAAGTGCTGAGTGTTCTTAAACACTGTCTAGCTCGGCACAAAGTGGTTCGATGAATTGTTCAACGGATCCATCACCTGCTTTCAGGATTTTAGGAATGCTTTCCTGCGCCATTTCACCAACAACAAGAAATATCAAAAGATAGGCCACTATCTCTTCGCCCTCAAGCAAGGGTTTGTAGAACCCTTGAGAAGTTACATAAAACACTTCAACCAGGTAGCTCAGGATGCCCCGTCTGCTACCTCTGAGATCTTGATGAGCGCTTTCTCTCATGGCCTGGTAGAATGGGAGTTCTTCTAAGTCCTCATTCGAGAGCTTGTGAAGAATTTCAATGAGATGCTAAGAAAGACAACCGACTACATTAATGTAGAAGTAGCTCAGACTGCTCGGAGGAAAGCAGATAAGACGCCTGCTCCTACCAACAAGTCGGAGAGAAGACTACCCCAACCTCCAACTCGACCCTTTCCCTGCTCCAAGGATGCCCAACCAGGCTGATTTCCGCCAGGTCAGGAATCTAGGGTGGTGTAATGAGTCGAAGCTGTCTAAGCCCTCAGACCTTGTCAGTTGGGGCTCCGCTATTGTACCTACCATAGGGCCCACACCCATTCCACAGGAAACTGCGTCCAGTTCACTCATGACTCTCGACGAATAGCCGAACTGGGTCTGCCTCCGTCCGAGATCGCGCTCAAGCTTTAGAAGTTGCTGGCCAACCCACTTACTATAGCAGGACAGTCAAGTAAAGCCTTGCTCAAAAGCGAAGGCCAGGGAACTCAATAGCCAGGTCGGGGCAAAGAGCTGGTGGAATACCTTGAGGAAGAGAATAAGGGAAATATCGCCATCCGAGAGATCGGCATGTTCTTCGGGGGGTCCACCGATGGAGACTCCACTAGGGCCCGAAAGTCTCGTGAGCGTCGCTTGGAGATACATGCGGTGGGGTACAGCCGGGAATAAGCTGCATGGCCAATAATCAACTTCGGGCTACAAGACCTGGAGGGGATGGAGCTCCCTTATGATAATGCCCTCATAATAAAAGCCATCATCGCCAACAGTCGCATGGCCAGGGTTTTTGTTGACATCGGAAGCTCTGTCAACGTGTTATTCAAGAATGCATTCGAGTCCATGCAGATCGATGCTAGTGAGCTCCAACTCGTAGCTACTGTTGGATCTCGCAGTTGTTTTGATGTGATCAACCAAGTTAGCTAGGTCCTGTTTATTTTTAATCCCTATGTCTAAGTGTGCAGGAGCTTAGGAGCACAGGAAGTAGAGCGGAAGATGCAGCTAGCGAGAAGGACAACACGGGAAGGGAGCCGATGGGCTCGGTGCATCCGAATGACGAAAGAGCTGCAGAAGAGTACACCGGTGGGCGAGAAGAACGTGCGTGACGTTCGAGGGACATAAAGCTGGGACGGAAGACTGCTCGAGGAGAAGGCCGGAAATTAAGTTCGGGTGGGCCCTATTTAGGTTGGCCGAAATCACCCAAGCAAACGGAACTTCGGAAGTCAAAGCAGAAGAGAAAGCGAGCTGGAAATGTAGCTCAAGGCGCCTCTATCAAGATTGGAAGCGCCTCCACCTTTGAGGCGCCTCAATCAAGCATTGGAGGTGCCTCAAACCTTTGAGGCACCTTCAAGCTTGTTTGAGGCGCTCAGCCGGGGTCAACTTGACCGTTTGTGCGCAGATAGAACTTTATCCGCTTGACTTGGCTCGAGGCACCTTGGACCTTTTTGGAGGCACCTTGGACCCTCGGGATAGACTTTCCAGGAGCTATATAAAGACCCTTGGAGCTAGGAAATATTCATTCATTCAAGCAATCAACTCTGTAATCATTCCTAGCAATCTCTTAGCGTTCTAAGTGTATAAAAAGGCTTCTTCGCCTATAGTGAAAGAAATACTTTAGTAGAGCTGTTCAACCGCCTTGAATTAACAATCGTCTTGGTTGTAACCAAGTTAACTTCTGGTTTCCTTTTTATTTCTATTAATTTTACTTTTTATTAGTGTTGCATTTTTGAGTTGAAAGCATTGAGGAGGGTATACTCTTATTTGACAGGCAATTCACCCCCCTCTTGTCGGTCCCGCTGCACTAACAAGTGGTATCAGAGCTCGACAGCCTCAGAAGGACTAACCGTCGACTGAAGCATAAAGATCAAGACGATGGTCGGAGCGAACATTCGTCCCTCGAAGTTCGACGGAGACTTCGCTATGTGGAAACACAAAATGGAGGTATTTTGTAAGACCGAATTCGATATTCTTTTAATAATGAAATATGGATATACAGCGCCGAAAGACAAAAAAGAATGCAATTGGACGAAGAAGGGGCAGGCCGATTTCGTGGCCAACGGAAAGGAGAAATTCCACCTACTCAGCGTATTGTCGCCCCAGGAGGTAAGTCGAATCGGGAGCTACGATTCCACTAAAGAACTTTGGGATAAATTCCTAGAGCTTCACGAAGATACCTCGGAAGCTAAGCTAGCAAGGCACGACATCCTCTGGACCCAGTTAACGAACCTTCGGATAAACAACGGCGAGAAGGTAGCGCAACTCCAAGTGAGGATCAAGGAGCTAATAACGCAACTGACGAATCTTGGAGAATTGGTAACGAACTGAGATTTCATCCGGTATGCGCTCAACGCCTTCCCCGGAACTCTGGAATGGGATTCCTTAGTAGATGCTTACTACATCTCTAAGGACTTTGAGGTAAGTAGTTTAGAAAGTTTATTCTCTACTTTCAAACTTCACGAGTCTCGAATTACAGAGCCTAAAGAAATAGTAAAGTCAAACCTCGACATCACCTTACAAGGCAAGTTAGAAGATCCCGACTCCGAAGCTTCGATCGACGAAACCGAAACAACGCTACTGGTAAGACGTTTCAATAAATTCCTTAAAACTAATAAATTTTGGTCACAGTCGAGAAAGCATTAGCGCAACAGAAGGACGGTCCGGTGCTACAATTGCAACGAAGAAGGGTACATCAAAGATGATTGCCCAAAAATAAAGGAAAAGACAAAAGATAAGGAGAAGGTAAAGCACAAGTCAAACACCTCCAAGCACAAAATCCTGAAGGCCACTTGGGACGATTCAATGTCCTCTGAATCTGAAGTCGAAGCCTTCCCAGGACTAGCACTGATGGCGAACCACCAGCTAAAAGAAGAGTCAAGTTCAGAAATGAACATAGATGAAGGGGGAGGAACATCAGAAGAGGAAAGTTATGATGAAGGGGGAGCATCACAAAGTAAGGTAAGTAAGGTACGTGCTCTAAACCCTAAATAGTCGTTTCAATTTATTAAAGCTCTTTCTAAAGACTTAGCTGAATCAGAAAAATAAATTACTAACTTAAATAAAATGTTAGATAATTTGAAATCTAAAAATGATAAATTAAAACTTCAAATTGAAAGTTTAAAATCTGATGCATGTTTAAACACTAATGTTTTTCAAAAATCAAAAATTAAAGTTTATGGAAAATTAAACTGGTATATAAGAAAGCATCAGGGACAACTTAGACAAATTTCAAGAAATTATATACCCCCTAAATTCTTAAACAATCTTGTACGAAGGAACTTATACTGGGTTTCAAAATCTTTGCTAGTTTAAATTATTTTTAAGTTAGGGCTTACAGCGAGAAAATTAAACATTACAATTTCTTTATGAGGTTTTGTCTAAGTAAGTGGTTGTTGCTCCAATAACCAAGAAGGTCTAGTGTCTTGCCACGACTTGAAAACCAAAATATTGAAATAAAATGTTTAATTAACTTTCTGGTAAATCATTAAAATTGAAATTAAATAATGGCTTAGAAAGTTTTCTTTAACATCCTTTTAATTTCACAAAAATAGTTTTTGCATAAAATTTTTTTACTTAGGAAAATTCTCTATAATATTTGTTTCTTAAGTTAAAAATTTCTTCTGAAATTAGAGCTAACTTAGAAATTTCTTTTTGTTGCCTAAGTTTTAACATAGAGAATTTGTTTTACATAACTTAGAAATTTTTTACCTCATTTTTGTTGTGATCAAAGGGGGAGAGTTAGTTAACAAGTTTAGGGGGAGTTAGGAAAATTATTTTTTTTTTCTAACTTATGCAAATTCTATTATTGCAATTTATGTACTTAAAATGTTAGTTTAGTAATTTTCTTAAAATTATTATTTGTTTGTGTTTACCCTAATTTGAACTTGGGTTTATGCACATCAAAAAGTGGAGATTGTTAGACCCCGCGGTTGTTTTGATGTGATCAACCAAGTTAGTTAAATCCTGTTTGTTTTTAATCTCTGTGTTTAAGTGTGCAGGAGCTTAAAAGCACAGGAAGTCGAGCGGAAGACGCAGCTAGCGAGAAGGACGACACGAGAAGGGAGCCGACTGGCTCGGTGCGTCCGAAGGACGAAAGAGCTGCGGAAGAGTACACCGGTGGGCGAGAAGAATGTGTGTGACGTTCGAGGGACGTAAAGCAGGGACGGAAGATTGCTCAAGGAGAAGGCTGGAAATTGGGTTCGGGTGAGCCCTATTTCTATTGGCCGAAATCACCCAAGCAAACGGAGCTTCGAAAGTCAAAGCAAAGGAGAAAGTGAGCTGGAAATGCAGCTCAAGGTGCCTCCATCAAGATTGGAGGCACCTCCACCTTTGAGGCGCCTCAATCAAGCATTGGAGGCGCCTCAAATCTTTGAGGCACCTTCAAGCCTATTTTAGGTGCCTCAGCCCAGGTCAACTAGACCGTTTGTGCGCGGATAGAACTTTATCCACTTGATTTGGCTCGAGGTGCCTTGAACCTTGTTGGAGGCGCCTTGGACCCTCGGGATAGACTTTATAGGAGCTATATAAAGGCCCTTGGAGCTAAGAAATATTCATTCATTCAAGCAATCAACTCTGTAATCATTCCTAGCAACCTCTGAGCGTTCTAAGTGTGTAAAAAGGCTTCTCCGCCTACAGTGAAGGAGATACTTGTTAGGATCGACAGTCGCGGCTAGAGAGGGGGGTGTGAATAGCCGACCCCAAATCTTCGTTTCTTTCTACAAGTTGACGTTAGCGCAGCTGAAAATAAAACAAAGAAACAAAGACAAGAAGATCAAACCTCAACACGCAGCGATGTAACGAGATTCGGAGATAAACTCCTACTCCTCAGCGTGTCCGTAAGGTGGACGAAGCCTACCAATCCGTCGGTGGATGAGACCCCGGAGAACCGGCTAATGAACACTCCTTCTGGGTGGAGAAACCTCGCCACAAACTTTGCAACAGCAAGCAGAAGTACAAGTACAGCAAGAAGCTAAGAACATAAATGTAACAACACTAGCTTGCCTTCTTTTCTTCGACTGGATGAAGCAGCAGCTTCACAAGACGCCTACAACAGCAGGAACCAGCCGATGAAGCTCACACGAAGCTTCAAGAAGAAGCGAGCTCAGCAAAGCTCAAATCACAGCAGTGAAGAAGAAGAAGCAGAAGCTTCGGACCAGAAGAAAAGTATCCTGTAGCAGCCCTCGATCTCCTTTATATAGCCTAAACCTGCAACTGCACCTACAAAGCAGACAGCGAAGAAGACGGAGATACCCGTTGAATCTCAACGGATATACCTGGACCGATCAGGACATATCCTGATCTGTCCAGGAAGACCCTAATCGGTCCTGGGGACCGATCAGAGCTTCCTCTGATCGGTCCAGGGACCGATCAGCATGCATGTCCCTTCCTTTTCTCCCGAACTTCTTGCCTTCTGATCATTGTTTCCTGATCGGTCTTGAGATCGATCGGTCACCGCCGATCGATAACCGATGTATCCTGGATCGATCCACCGATCGATCCAGCTCTTGGTTTTTGCCCAAACCAAGTCCCACGCCTTCCAAACCAATATCCGGTCAACCTTGACCTATTGGTATCTCATGCTCAGCATCTGGTCACTTCCTTGACCTGCTAAGACTCCCTACCAAGTGTCCGGTCAATCCCTTTGACCCACTTAGACTTTTCTCTTCGTGCCAAGTATCCGGTCACTCCCTTGACCTACTTGACCTTCACAACACCAGATGTCCGATCAGCCTTGATCCATCTGGATTTTTCCTTGCCCGGCTTCACTCACCAGGACTTCCCAACTGCCTGGCTTCACTCACCAGGACTTTCCCTTGCCTGGCTTCACTCACCAGGACTTTCCCACTGCCTGGCTTCACTCACCAGGACTTTCACCTAGCTTCACTCACTAGGGTTTTCACCTGGCTTCACTCACCAGGATTTCCAATCTGCCTGGCTTCACTCACCAGGACTTTTCCGTCTGCCTGGCTTCACTCACCAGGACTTTCCATCTGCCTGGCTTCACTCACCAGGACTTTCACCTGGCTTCACTCACCAGGATTTTCACCTGGCTTCACTCACCAGGATTTTCCATCTGCCTTCCTGATCTAGAGAACGAGCTACCGAGCCCTCTCTGACCTAGTCCAGAGAACGAGCTACTGAGCCCTCTCCGTCTTTCACTTCCGGTCCAGAGAACGAGCTACCGAGCCCTCTCTTACCTAGTCCGGAGAACGAGCTACTGAGCCCTCTCTGACTTCCACTTGCCAAGTTCTCATACTTGGACTTCTCCGTGCTAAGTCTCCATACTTGGACTTTCTCGTGCCAAGTCAACTCACCTTGGGTCAACCAGGTCAACCTTGACCAAGGGTTGCACCCACAACCTCCCAAATTTCTGTTCTTGTCAAACATCAAGATACAACTTGAGTCAGGTCAACTCGAGTCAGGTCAACCAGGTCAACCTTGACCTAAGGTTGCACCAACAATCTCCCATCAAAATACAACTCTTCTGTTCTCGTCAAACATCAAAATACAACTCGAGTCAGGTCAACTCGAGTCGGGTCAACCAGGTCAACCTTGACCTAAGGTTGCACCAACAATACTATAGTAGAGTTGTTCAACCACCTTGGATTAACAACAGTATTGGTTGTAACCAAGTTAACTTCTGGTCTCCTTTTTATTTCTGCTCATTTTACTTTTTATTAGTGTTGCATTTTTGAGTTGAAAGCCTTGAGGAGGGTATACTCCTATTTGGCAGGCAATTCACCTCCCTCTTGCCGGCCCTGCTGCACCAATAGCTACTTCCTTGTACAGGTTCACTGGCAATGAGGTACGAGCAATGGGTCAAATTAAGCTAGCAATCTTTTTGGGTAGCGAACCATTGGTGAGGGCACAGAGGAGCACCTCTATTGTAGTGGATTCTCCATTCTCCTACAATGTCATCATGGGAAGACCTGCACTGCATGAGTTCCGAGTAACAATCTCTACCTTTCATCAGAAGATGAAATTTCCTATGGGTGACTAGGTCAGAGAAGCCAAAAGCGAGCAACTAGTCTCCCGTAGGTGTTATGTCGACATGGTAAAGGTTGAGGCCCGTCAAGCTCAAAGAACCCAGGATGGAAGAATCCACGTCATCCAAGAGGAGCCTCTACCTATAGTCGAAGAGCCTATCCCTTAGAAGGAGGTCCAGTTCTATCCTGAGCGTCCGGAGAGCATCACCTGCATATCAAGCGACCTATCGATCGAAATAAAGATGAATTTGGTCTAATGTCTGACGCGCAATCGGAACGTCTTCGCCTGGTCCCCTAAGGAGCTAGCGGGAGTCAAGCCCGAGGTAGCTGATCACAAGCTACATCTTCTGCCTGATTCTCGGCCGGTCAAGCAGAAAAAGCGGAATTTCTCGGTCGAATAAAATAAGATCATCCGAGCTGAAGTTGACCAGCTCTTGAAAGCAGGACACGTAAGAGAAGTACAATTTCTATCCTGACTCTCTAACATGGTTCTGGTGTCCAAACCTAACAATAAATGGAGGGTCTACATTGACTTTCGGGACCTCAATCGAGCTAGCCCTAAGGATTGCTACTCATTACCGAGGATCGATCAGATGGTGGACTCAACCTCGGGTTACGAAAGAATTTGCATGCTCTATGCTTACCAAGGATACCACCAGATCCCTCTCGCCCAAGAAGATCAAGAGAAGGTTAGCTTCATCACAACCAACGGTACTTTCTGTTATATAGTTATGTCATTCAGTCTATGCAACACAGGAGCTACTTATCAGTAGATGATGGACAAGATCTTCCGGGAATAAATCGGGTGAAACGTGTAAGTTTATGTAGACAATATACTCATCAAGCCTACTGTAGCAACCAATCTTATTTCTGATGTGGAGGAGACCTGTGGCATGCTGCAGCACTATGGGTTGAAGTTAAATCCACTAAAGTGCCTGTTTGGAGCTCGAGGAGGAAAATTCCTGGGGTACCTCGTTACCGAGTGGAGAATTGAAGCCAACTCGGAAAAGGTTCAGGCATTCCGAGATATGCAAGCGCCTCGGAATCTGAAAAAAGCCCGAAGTCGGTAGGCAGAATCACGGCACTCTCTAAGTTCATACCCCGATCAGCAGACCGAGCACTCCCCTTCTTTAAGGTTCTTCAAAGAGCTGCTAAGTTTCAGTGGGACGAAAAATGCAGCAATACTTTTGAGGAATTGAAACAGCCCTGGAGACCCTGCCCTCACTGTTTAAACCTCTTACTGGAGAGTCACTCTGGGTATTTCTGTCAGCTACCCCTGAGGTCGTGGGGGCAGTGTTAGTGAAAGAATGAGACGTGTACAACAGCTAGTGTATTTCTTCAGCCACCTATTGAAAGGGGTCGAGTCTCAATACATGGCTCTAGAGAAGTTGGTTTATGAGTTGGTTCTTATGGCTCGCCGCTTAAAACCCTACTTCCTAGCATACCCTATTACTATCCTGACCAATAGTACCATGGGGAAGACCCTTACCAACATGGAGATAGTCGATCGTCTCATCAAGTGGGCAATCGAGCTGGGAGAGTACGATATATAATATTAGCCTCAAATAACAATCAAAGCACAAGCCCTGGCCAACTTTTTTACAGAATCCATCAGCATAACTCTGAGGAAATATGAAAGATATACATTGATGGGTCATCTACTCAACAAGGAAGCGGAGTGGGGATACTCCTTATATCTCTTCAAGAAGACATCATGCAGCTAGATGTTAGGCTAAACTTCAGAGCTACTAATAACAAGGCAGAGTATGAAGCACTACTGGCTAAATTGTAGGCAGCCCAGCATGTAAGGGCAACCCAAGTAATCATTTACTCAGATTCTCAGCTGGTGGCTCAACAAGTGGCTGGTAATTTTGTAATGAACGATGAGAAGCTACAACTTTATAGGGAGGTGTATGAGAAAATGAAGGAAGACTTCAAGGAGGTCACAGTTACCAAGATTCCTCGGGCAGCCAATTAAAGAGCAGATGAATTAGCCAAAATGGCCAGTACTTTGACCACTTGGGTGTTGGATAAGTCCATAGCCCAAAGCTTCCTGATAGCTTAGATTGACCTCCAGAACAATTTGAAAAAATTGACCGACTAGAGAGCTCCAATGATCATTTATCTTCAACAAGGTGTCATACCTGCCGATGTTGAAGAAGCCAGATCAATTAGGAAGAGAGCTCATGCGTACACAATGATCGGGGATCAATTATACAAGTGAGCATTCTATCGACCACTGCTCAAATGCTTAGACCTGGATGAGGCAGACTATGCTCTCTAAGAAGTCCACCAGGGATGTTGTGGTAGTCACGTAGGAGGGAGGACGCTAGCCCGAAAGGTATTACTGGCTAGGTACTTCTGGCCCATCTTGCAAAAAGATGCTCAGCAGTTAGTGACCACTTGTCTTTCTTGTTAGAAGCATCAAAACTTATATCATCGACCTACTGAGATGCTAAAAACTTCGGTAGTCTCATGCCCCTTTGATCAATGGGGCATGAACATCGTGGGGATATTCCCTGCAACTGCGGGACAGAGGCGTTTTCTGCTTATGGCAGTAGACTACTTTTCTAAGTGGGTGGAGGCAGAGGCCCTGGCGAGGATAATGGAAGGAGTCGTTATCCAGTTCCTATGGAAGAATATCTTATGCCGATTCAAAATCCCTGACAAGTTGGTCTCAGACAATAGTCGACAATTCCATGGGCGCAAGATTCAAGAATGGTGCTGAGAGTTTGGCATCACTCAAACCTTTACTTCTGTCGCTTATCCTTAGAGAAATGGACAAACTGAGGTCACTAACCAAGAGATAGTTCATGCGTTGAAGGTTAAGTTGGACTATATGGGCGGCAATTGGGTAGAAGAGCTCCCCAACACTCTTTGGGTATACCAAACGACTCCACAAGAGAGTACAGAACTCACTCCCTTTCATCTCATCTATGGCAATGAAGCAGTCGTACCGATCAAGGTTGGAGTTCTGTCCGACTGGCGGTTACTGGATAACCTTGAGATTGTCGAGCGGCGACTTCTAGAGCTGGATCTTATCAATGAAACCCGCGAGAGGACAATCGCCCGGTTATCCATGTACCGGCAATGGATGCGGTAAACCTATGATAAGAAGGTAATCCCCCACTTCTTCGGAGAAGGGGATTTAGTATGGAAAAGGCTTAGACCAATCAGAGAGGTAACTAAGTTAGCACCTCAGTGGGACGACCCTTATAAGGTCATTAAGAAACTAGCGTCTGGTGCCTATTACTTACAGGATGCTCAGGGTAGAAAGTTGTACCATCCATAGAGTGCTAACTACTTTCAGCCTTATCGCGTATGATAATGTTGCTCTTTGTACTAACAGTTGCTTGAGAAAAAGATCCAGGTTAGGGATGAGCACTACAGGTAGTACGCACATAGAAACCGGTTAGGAAGTCCATGTCGAGATTATGCTTAATCCTTTATTCCCTTTATCCTGGTGCAAGCCCCAACTAGAACCCTTCCAAACCCTACCTCATCACCCGAGCTCGGTCATTCGAGGATCTAAAAATCTCATTCACAACTAGCTCTTGTGGCTCGCAGAAGAACAAGTTCCACTCAGCTCACGCGCATAATGACCCGTGAGTACAACCGCGACAGAAACTAGCCAGGGGAGAAACATGGAACACTAATAGAAAGTAGGAACTAAAAGACTATAGAAGAGTTCTTATAAACAAGGGAAGTAACAGAAAAGTGAAGCAATAAATGGGCTGAGTCACTTGAACTCTGAAAAAACATCATCGGACATTTCTTTGATAATCCGATGATGGTCCAGAAAATCCTTAGGAGGGTCAGAGGATAGATACCCTCCCTCTTAGAGTTGTTGGACTGCGCCTACTGCTCCATAGGTGAGCGATCGGACAAAATAGTCTCCCACTTGGGAGCTAAACTCCGGAGAGCGAAGGTACTCTGCTCGACTGGTCAGAAGGCGATAATTTTCTCCCGCTTTATAAGCTTCCAAGGCCAGGACTGAGTGAGATAGTTCAGATCAAGCTTGAGATAGCTCCATTTGTAAGGAGTCCAGCTCAATAGCTTGAGACTCCAAATCCCTTCAATGATCCATGAGAAGTATGTCTTTAGAATTAAGCTCATTAGTCAAATGGTCCATCTCCTGCTTATGTATGAGCTTGTGGATCTCCAGGGTCGTAGTCTGCTGAGCCAACTCGGATAAGGTCTTCTCCTTGAGGGTCAACTCCTCTTGATACTTAGCATCAATTGATTGATGGAGGACTTCTAGTTTCTTCTTGTCATCCCCGTAGCCGATGGGCCTCCAGCAAGGCTTCGCTCAGGATTTGTTCTTGGCATGCATTTAACTTTTTTAGAGACTCCACGTCTGCCTTAAACTGAATCACGACTGGAGAGGAGTTAGGAGGATGAGACTCTAAGCTCTCAATATGGTCCTTCAAGACCTTACTGATACATGTCCAAGGATGTTTGACTTAGGCGCAACATCTCAGCACAGATTTAGTCATATAAAAGGATAGTCAGAATCAGAAGAAAACAGCAATAAAAGAAGGCGAAGACTTATCATAATAGTATGTTTGGAGAACATGTCCACTTGAGTATGCACCAGGATGGAATCGATCTACTTCATAGACTCCATCCAAACAGTCGATAGTTTCCCCCATAGTAGGGCACTGCCAACTTTGATAGAAGGGTCACAACGCAATTCTCGTTCCGAAGGCATAGAAGCGTTAAAACGGAAACACCGAGACTTGGATGGTACAAGAGTGGTCCTACTGGTGGCAGGACAAGTGGATGTAGATGGTATAGAGGAAGAAGGTCCAGTCTGGGCGACTGGTGTAGATTGTCACTCCGGATCGATCTCTTCTTTAATGATCGGAATTTTCCCTCTAGAGGCCCCTGGTTGAGCTTCTGGAGGGGCAGTAGGATCTCTAGGGACCTACGGCTCTGGAATGAAAGATAGAGTTAACCTGGGTATCTGGGTCATGGTGGAGTCCTCGGCTACTGGATGAGACTCAGCAGGTCTATGCCTCGGTCGATGTGAAAGTGGCTACTCGTCTGAATCTGACCCCTCTTCTGGAGTCAAGGGATGACAAGCAGGGGGACCGGATGAATCCACCGAGCATGTTCAAGAACAGAACGGGTAGGCGATGCTGCTTGAGAGGTGGTAGGATGAGAGGTGTTATTTGTGGCCATTCCGGCGCACTCGCAGTGGAATGCGAGAGGCCCCGTCTACCTAAGATTATGCGCCCTCGACGATTTATTTTCAAAGTGCTTAGAGGGAGAGGCCTGATCAAGGACGCTCGAGTAAGAATATCCACTGGGACAAAGCAAGGGTCAGAATATGAAGGTAAAAGCAGGTCAGAGCAGGGTAATAATTACCTAGAGAATGGGATAGTTCTGAAGGGACAATGCTCAGCCTGAATAGAAACAACACGTCTTCTGTCAGCAACATGTGTAGATCGAAGCGTCAGCCCTCTAGTTGCGTCAATACCTCCATAAAAGTGGGGTATGCACGATAGTCCCCCAGGTAGGGCGCTGAAGGAAGGGATGTTTGTCACTGGGTAGGCCACTCCACAGTAAAGGGAAAGTGATGGAAAAATACTTATCTTTCCACTCTGACTATGAAGATAGGAGGGGAGAAAAAAGGGTAGTCTGGGTTCGAGCTTGGAAATGAAAAAGACTCTCACTGTGGTGTCAAGGGGTAAAGAAGTAGTGAAATAGGTGAGGGTTCTAGTGGATGCCATACAATTCATAGAGGAGAACGAACCCACACAAAATCTGCATGGAATTAGGAGTAAATTGACAAAGGGGAATGCGGAAGTAGCGACTCACGTCGGAGAAGAAGGGGTGTACAAGAAAACGGAGACCGGCTACTATTTGTTCTTTGAAAAAAGTCATATAACACTGAGGAGGGGGGAAGAGTTAATGAACCTTAGAGGATATAATAATATATATGGTCGTGGATACTTCATACGTGAACTGGAGATCATCCAGATCTACACCTGTGAAGGTTGAGACACCGAGAGTGTACTTAGGCACTGGGGAATCCATGAAGAGGGCACAAAAAGAAGGCAAGGAAGCAAAAGTACGAGAGAAGGAGGAGAAGGGAGAATGAATCTAGCTTGTAATGAAAGTCCAAGTAAGATGTCGAAGCAAACTATTTATGGTTGTCTAGGATGACGCCTGGAAGGATGCCTCGACATCAGCGCCAATCATGCGATCCGTAGACAAGGTAGCTGGCGTCAGCCATAGGCACAAAAGCGAGGTTGGCCGTTTGATCATCTTGGAATATTTTGCAAATCAAGTGGTATCGTCAGAAAAAGCTGGATCAAAGGATACATGGTATAAAAGGAGTGGAAGTCTTTATGACTTTTGTAAACAAGAGATGCTACAGTAATCCTTGCCTGGGCAAGTGAGATGACTTTGAAATCACTATGATTCACGACCGGGCAGATAGTTGATATGGATAAGGGAGTGACCCGCTCGGGGCAAATGAAGTGGCTAGTAATGACTAGCGATAACGCCTGACCAAGAAGAGCCAGCCCTTCTTTCAATAATGCCTATCCAGGTAATAAGCTGATTAGGTATCTATGAGGGGGTTGGATACTTAACATAACACTTAGTCATATAAGGGGAAAGGTTAAAGGGTCCTGAGCGCACCCAGCAGATATTTAGGCAACACATTGCATGATAATAGCATGTTCACTTATACAACATCTTAAACCTCAAGTTCATTTAAGCAACACCTTTAATAAACATCAAGTTCAAAAGTCAAAGGGAGGTTTAGAACCTTACATCATTGTTCAGAATCAAAGAGGGCAATTACAAGATAGCACAAACTATTCAAAAACAGGGAAGGCCTCTTCAGGGAGCTCTTTGAGGAAGCGGGTCTGGTCCAGGAAGTCTTCAAAAGGAGTCGTCCGGAGCAAGTCTTTCTCTTGCAGTTGTACCAAAGCCTCTTCGCCACCATAACACAGCATCTGGTCAATGAGGTGGCCTATCTTAGCCCCAAAATATTTGGAAGCTAAGTAAGAGGTCTTGTGGGTTGCAAGGCAAGAGTCCTCTCCTGCTTGGTAGTCCTTCATCTTCTCCTGGGCTTTGCGTCCCTCATCTCGAGCCCCAGCCAGCTCCTAGCGAGCAGTTGTTGTCTCCGCCTTTGCCGCTAAGAGCTCTGCCTACACTGACTTGAGAGATGCCTGAGCAGCATCCAGTTGCTTCTGTAGAGCGGCCTCCCGATCAGCATGGGAAGACAAACCTGTCGTTTTAGCCGCTAGGTCTGTCTGCAGGGAGGCATGTGCCTTTTAGAGGTCCCACGGTTAGGAGGATAGGTTGGTAGCCTCTGTGTCCCTCACCTCCAAATCAGCTAAAATTTGAACTCGCCTCAAGCCCTCAGACTTAAGCTTAGCAACGTTGGTCTTCAGGGCAGCCTCCAAGGATTTCACTTTATCAGACTCAACACAGGCTAAGTCCTTGGCGAGCCAAGTTTGGTCCTCCACTATTTGCAAGTGAGACTGTACCAAACTCTCGGGGGTTGTGAGATCGAAAATCTGACGAATGAATAAGTTTGTTATTATATTTATTTCAGTTCAGTGTCGAATGAATAAGTATAATAATATCCTAGGGTAGTAGGTTCTAATTTACAGCATATCAATTAGTTGAATTGATAGTAGTAGCCTATAGATACACATAGACATTATTCTTAACTATTCCTAGTCAAGCATTAATATGCAATGATAATATTAATGTATTGAGACTAGTATGTAGGTTAATTGATGACTTAATCCCATAAGTCATAGATATAAGATATCACGTTGACACATGATTATATATTAGAGAATATGTACTAAATGACCCACCATGAGAATGTTTCATGGATCGTTATATGAGTGTCATAAATATTCTCATGTGACTATTAGTATGACTAGTCCTTAGAATTGAAGTCACTACAGTTCTCTACATAAAGGGTTGTGTACTTTAGTATCATCAAACGTCGCATGTACCATGGTGAACTATAAAGTTGATCACTGGGTATGCAATAAGTTATATAGAGGGATGTGAATGATATAGATGGGATCTATCCCTTCCATATGACAAAAACGATATCTATGGGCCCCTTGATTAGTAGGATACAAGAATGTATGACCATGCTCAAATGAGTCAATATGAGATATTGACCTTATTTGTATGAGTGTGTCTAATTAGAGATCAAGAAACATAAAAATTGATAAGAGGATGACACGGTCTATGCCTCATTGATCAATCTAGATATCAAGGATAGAGAGACTGAGTCATACAAGATAATAACCACAGACATATTAGGTCGGATCTCGACTTTCTCGTCACTTGGGTAGCAATGATGCATTACTAGATGTCACTCATTGCTTATGTATCTAAAATGTTAATTTGGATATATTGTCAATGTTATGAGAACCTATTGGGTCACACACAAAGAACAAGTTGATTTGGAGATGAATTCATATGATGGATTAATTCTAATCCGAATTAGACTCATTGAGTTAGACTCAATTGGATCCAATTGTTGGATTTAGTCCATTTTGAATTAGACTCATGGAGTCAATTTGGATTGATGAGGGTTAATGAGTTAGACTCATTAGGTGAACTCGAATTCACCAAGTAAAAGAGGAAGACCAAAAGTCTCTTCATGAAAGATGATTAAGATCAATTCATGAAAGAAGATCAAAAGACACAAGACTCTTCATAAAAGATGATTAAGATTAATTTATAAAGGAAAATCAAAAGACACATGACCTTTGGTATTCCTTGGATGAATACAAAAGGCAAATTCTATTGATTTTCGGCCAAGTGAACAAGGGTGTTCATTTTTGTCTTTCTTCTCTTCTTCTTTCCTCCACCGAAACCTCCTTTCTTGGTTGCTAGCATAACCTTAGGTGGTTTTCTTCTCCACTTCTTGAGTTCGTGAGACGGATGCGAAGCATGTTTGTGTAGATACCGAAAGAGGCACAAACGCTTGATCATGCTGAAATCCTAGCTATCGGGAGTTCATGTGCATGTGACAAAGGTATAATTCCCTCTCATCAAACTTAGTATATGTGATTTTTCTCCTTTGCATGGATCTTCTCGAGAGGATCTAGTTTGTTTTCCGCTGTCCTTTTCGCGCACTAGATCCTTATATGTATACAATCGATCTGGACTCGGATACAAGGCCAAAATAAGATTTAAATCTTACTTATCAATTATAAATTGAAACATTAAAACCAAGCCCAAGTATGGGTCCCTAAATCAAATTTGATTAATCAAGTTAGACCAAATCAGTATTAAATCCCCAGGATCAAATTCACTATCTAGATGGACTATATCAAGACTATGATTCAGGGGAAGCCAATAAAAAATTATTTTTATTATTAATAAACTTGCATGCTTATTTGATTTATCGCTTTATTTATTTACTTATTTTCTTTATGCTTAACTTAGAATGGTTAGATAAGGATTTCGATTTGATTGAGACTTGCTCAACCTAGTATAAGGGTGGGGTGAGATGATAGTACGTTAGGAAATGTTTGTTTAAGAGTCAAGTAGGGTAAGAAGTATCCTATTTGGTCTACTTAGTTAAGTGGAACTAACCGAAGCTACCTTGCTACATCCTAGATTAGTTAGACCAAGATTTTTCAGTAGGAAAGTTAAATATACAATTTCTTTAAAATGTTTTATCCAGAAGTGGTTGTTGTTCTGATACCTAAGAAGACTCCAGTGCTTCGTTACAGTTTGGAAGCTAATCTTTTGAAATGTATATTTAACTGACTAACGGTTAAACATGAATATAACTTAAATGTTAATCAATCCTTAGATTTTAAATTAGATTAATAAAGATAAAATTAATAACCATCTCATAATACATATAAGGTCTCTGTTTGAAAATTTAGAAATGAGTGAGATCCTAAGATTAAAATTAATTTAATTAAACCAACATAATTCAATTTAACTTTTAATTAATCTAATTTAACAAATTAATTAATCTAATGAATTCAATCTAATTAATCAATCTAATTTATTCAACCAAATTAATTTAATTAAAACTTAGTTGAAACTATTTAATTTCTGAAATGAATTAGCCTAAACTAATGAACTTAATCAAAACTTAATTAATTAATTAAAAATAAAATAATTTAACGTAATTAATCTGAACATATCTAATAATTAATCCAACATAATTAATTTAAAATTTTAATAAAATTAATCAGTTTAACTTAATTAAATATAACAAACCTTAACACTTTATTTGATTAATTTTAACAAACTTTAACTTAATTAATTTTTAAACACGTACTTAATCTGCTTAACTAACTAATTTAATTATTCCCGGGGCCATGGTATCACGATAGGACATCTAGGTTATCACACAGGTACCCGCAGTTCGAACCCCAACTCGGTGTATTTATATGAATTTTTCCTCCAAACGAGGGGTGCAACCAAAAAGTGCTAGACTTCTGGACTGACCGTCGCGTGCACTTCTCAATTGATCCTGATGGTTGATAAGAAACTTCCATAAGATCGAATCAATTACCTCCAAAAATAATCAATTGCTAACTGAGATTATCATTTTTATCAATTTTTTTTAACTAACTAATTTAATTAATTTAATCTAAAACCTAATAAATTAATCAAACTAAAACTCAAATTTTAATTAATCAAACTCGAACTTTAATTAATAACATAGTTTAATTCTATTTTTTAAACTTACATTTAATTAATAACTGAAAAAACAAACCCAAATAATAACCTAATAATTAATCAAAGCTAATAAAAACTTTTAATCAAACTTAATTAATTAAATTAATTAATCAATTTAATTCAACCTAGTTAACTAACTCAATTAAATAATTTAAAAAAATAGTTAATCGAGATAAACTAAAATTGAATAACTCTAATTTAATTAACTCAAAATTAATTAATAATTAATCCAACTCTATATTTAAACATTAGACTTAGATATAGGTAACTCACAAAAGGAGTTAAAATTAAATAGATCTAATAATAGTGCTCAATTATAATTAATAATTTGTCAAGTTTTTATAAAATATCTAAATAATCTAGTAAATTGTGAAAATTAAGAAAAATGAGAAATGACTAATTAAAACATGAATAAATTAAGAAAATAAGGAATAATGTAAATATACTTATAAAATAAAAATGATATGCATGCTTAGACTATCAGGAAATCAATCTTTAATGCTTAGAAATCTTGTTATCTATTCTAGTAAATAAATCGCACACTAAATTTTTTGCAAACTCAATATCTTTATTTCCCTTAAGCAAAAACTTCTTTATTTTCTTAGAAAATTACCTTAATAAATTGCAAAAGAAATTAATATTTTTTTATTAAAAATATTGTTTATCTTTAAAATTTTAGTGAGTAATTTATAAATTTTCGAAAACCTAGAAAATTTTAGAAAATGTGAGTAATCTTTTTCAAAACTAAGTATTTTAAATTTTGCATATATAAGATGTTTTGAAAACTTGTTAAATTACAAGATGTTCTAATTTAAAAACATACATTCTTTCTTTCTAAAACTTTTTGATATATATCAAAAGAGGAAAAGAAAGGTTAAAAGTTAAGTTAATATTTTTATCAAAGTATGCAACCTTTCAAAATCTCTAGGGGAAGAACGATGATAAATTAAGGGGGGAGCTAAGTTGAAAAATTCTTAAATCCTTACTTTAAAAATTTAAAAGTTTTTTAACACTTGAACTTACTTTTTAAGAGTTTTCTTTTGTGTTAAATTTCTTTTAAGTGTTATATTTTTACTTAACTTTAAATTAGGTTGTCATAAATAAAAAAGAGGAAAATTGTTAGTGTTGAAGATACCGACTAATCGAATCTAGTTTTGATAATGGAAAAGGATTCAAAATTAAATTGTGTTGTAATCCAACAAGCTTACTTGAGTGTATGAGCAAAACCTAGTTGAGGCTAGGCAACGAAATCCTAGTCATTCGGATGAAAAAAAAAGCTCTATCAGTTCAAATCCACGAGGGAAATGGAGGCCTCATCAACTACAAATCCCACATCTCCATTTGGCCACACCTTAATCCATTGCGTATGCATAAGGAGCTTGAAATGAACTTGTTTAATCATTTGTTTTCATTGACTTTTTCTACTCACTTGAAGAATATACAATGAACTTTCAATTTCAAATTCTTGTTTGGTCACATTCCTTAACAGAGCTCCGAAATAATATAAGCAATTCATTTACTTGTTCACCTTAAGATTGTTTTGACTCTTTTTTGTTGATTACTAAATTTGCCACAGAGTTTAAGTTCATATTTAAACCATGATTTCCTAAAGAGAAATCCATCCATTAAGCATTATTCATTTTTATTATTACAAAGAGAAAAATAAATAAATAAATAAATATATAAATGGTCCGTGATACATGGTCCCTCAGATTCATTATTCTTCTGCTTTCTGTGACCAAAAATCTTCAAAGGGATGAAAAATTAATAAAGATCTGCATCACAATGCACTTTTCTTTATTACAAGATGACAACATCGAACAATGTCTGAAAGAAGAGAGAACATGCGAACATTTCAAGCTGGAATTTTTTTTCACCAATTTCACTACTGTCAATTCCTGAGATCTGTGCATTTTCTTTTGGACATTTCTTCATCTTTATATCCATATCACTTTATTCTTCAACTCCACCCCTTCATCCACTTCCTCTTTCTTGATTCTTCTGCTAATCTTTAAATTATTGTTTTTGACAAAAATTAAAAAGGCATCTCAAATTATGCAAATAATCAAAAGAGTACTCCTTAAAAAAAAATCAAAAGAATACTCCATTAGATATTTTGTACCCAAAATATCCTTACCTTCAATGTTGTAACTGCTACAATACATAGAATAATAATTATAATATTAGTTCTTACTCTAGTACTATTGTAACAACTACGATTAACGATTACAATATATAGTAGTTATAGAGTAACTGTTATAATGTATAATAGTTAATATAATACTGTTGTAATATTATAGTAGAGACTGAGTAACTTCATTTTGATCAATTTAAAATAATTTTAATGACGTTTAAATAATTTTAACTAAGTTGATAAAGAGAATTTTGGAATAATAGTATTCGAGAATTATGATTTAAGATTAATATTTTAATATAATAATATTTATGTATAATAATTTTAATTAAAATGAAATAGTCTATTACAACTATCCTAATATATATTATAACAGCTATAACAAAGCTCGAACAAATAATATTTTGAGTATAAAACATCTAATGAAATATCTTTTTTGATTTTTTTTGAAAAAATAATGTCTTTTGATAATTTACACAATTTGAGATGCCCTTATAATTTTAGGCAAAAATCAAAAGGATATCTCTCATTTGCCAAATTGTCAGACCGACATCCCTTTTTCAATTAATGTCAAATGGGTGTCCCATTTAAAGGAACTACCCAAAATACCCTTAATGTTTGTCTAGTTCAAGAGATTTGTATTTTTGAACAAAGTTTAGTGTTTAGAGTTTGAACTATAGTCGACCGATTGACTTATCTGGATTTTAAGGTGTAGTACATCAAAATGAATCGACAGTTAACTAATATACTATTTTATCATTCTCATTGTGTTTCAACTAAAAATCTTCCTCTCTTCTTCCTTCCTTTTTCAATTTAGGGTTTAACTTTTTTTCTCGCAATACAGGGTTTGTTTTTTTATTCTTTCTTCATTCATATAGCTTAAAAAACTACATGTTTTCCTATTTTATCAGGTAACTAAATCCATTTTCATAGTTTTTTATGATCTTATTTATATGACAACTTTTCTTATTAGAAACTCTAATCAATTTCAAAGACGGATTGTGTTTTGTTGTAAGTGTGTTATTAGATGAGTTAAACTCTTATCATATTTTTGTGATATTGTTTCCTAGGAGTATATATCTTATGAATATTATTTGAACCCTTATTTAATCACTATTAGTCGTGTAGAAGCTAGTAGGTAGTTGCTATAATGTGTAGTAGTTGGTTGCTAGATTCTACAACAAAATCATTATCTTATGTTGATTTTTTTATTAAAGAGCGATAATCTAATGAAAACAGTATTTCAATGAGTAAAACAAACTAAGGAGACTCCATGACACCCACTATATTTCAAATGAGCATTATCTGATCACAATTGGCCATGTAGAAACTAGTAGATAGCTGCTACAATATGTATTAGTTGGTTGCTAGTTTCTATAGCAATGTTGTTATCTCATTTTGATTTTTTTTTATTAGAGAGCGATAACTTAGTTTAAAAAAACAATTTAATAAGCAAAACAAACTAAGGGGACTCCATGATACTCACTACATTTTAAATGAATATCATTTGATCACAATCGATTGTGTTGAAACTAGTAGGTAGCTACTATGACATGTAGTAGCGCTGATTACTAGCTTCTACAACAATGTCATCATCTCATTTTGATTTTGCTTCTTAGAGAGTGATAATTGGTTAAAACAACATTTTAATAAGCAAATCAAATTAAGAGAACTCCATGACATCCACTACATTTCAAATGAATATTATCCGATCACAATTAGTCACATAGAAGTTAGGAGATAGCTGCTACAATGTGTAACAGTTGGTTGCTAACTTCTATAATAGTATCATTATCTTATTTTCATTTTATTAGAGTTTGATAACTTAGTTAAAATAACAATTCAATAAGCAAAACAAATTAAGTGGACACCATGATAACCCACTATATTTCAAATGAATATTATTTGATCATGATTGACCATGTAGAAGCTAGCATCTAGCTACTATGACGTGTAGCAGTTGATTGCTAGTTGCTACAACAGTGTAATTATCTCATGTTGATTTTGCTTCTTGGAGAGTGATAATTGGTTAAAACAATATTTCTAAAAGTAAATCAAACTAAGAGAACTCCATGACACCCACTACATTTCAAATGAACATTATCTTATCATGATCAGCCTGTAGAAGCAAGTAGATAGCTGGTACAATATGTAGCAGTTGCTAGTTTCTATAATACTGTCCTTATCTTATTGTGATTTTACTTTTTAAGAGTGATACCCTAGTTAAAATAACATTTCAATAAGCAAAACAAACGAAAAGGACTTCATAACACTTACTATGTTTCAAATAAACATTACCTAATTATAATCAACCATATAGAAGTTAGCAGGTAGCTGCTGCAGCATGCAGCAGCTGGTTGCTAGCTTTTATGACAAGATAATTATCTTATTTTGATTTCTCTTCTTTGAGAGTGATAGCCTAGTTAAAAAAATATTTCAATGAACAAAATAAACGAAGAAGACTTTATAACACTTACTATATTTCAAATAAATATTATTTGATTACGATCGACCTTGTAGAAGCTAGTTGATAGCTACTACAACGTGTAGCTGCTGGTTGCTAGCTTTTACAATAAGATTATTATCTTATTTTGATTTTTCTTATTGGAGAGTGCTAACTAGTTAAAATAACATTTCAATAAGCAAAGCAAATTAAGAGAACTCCATGACACCTACTATATTTCAAATGAATATTATATGATTATGATTGGTCGTGTAGATACTAGCAGGTAACTATTACAATGTGTAGCAGCTGGTTGTTAGCTTCTACAATAGGATTATTGTCTTATGCTGATTTTTATTTATTGGAGAGTGATAACCTAATTCAAATAATATTTCAATGAGTAAAACAAACTAAGGGAACTCCATGACCCTTACTATATTTCAAATAAATATTATTTGATCATGATCAATAATGTAAAAGCTAACAGGTAGCTACTATAACATGTAGTAACTAGTTATTAGTTTCTACCATATATAACATTTGACAGGTTTAGAACATAAACCCAGTTCAAAAATATATATTTCTTGAACTAGATAAACATTAAGGGTGCGTTTGGTTGGGGGTTATCCTTGATAACCTTCGTTATCCATCCAAGGTTATCAACAAAAACCCTGTTTGGTTTATGTAATCGATAATTCCAAGTAATGTTCCATGTCCGACACGTCAGCAAAAGGGGCATGCAACCAGGAATCGGAAAACTTCGAAAAATTGAGGTTTTTCTTGATTTCGGGGTTATCGATTTTTTTTACCCAAAATATCCTTGAATAAAAGAAAAATGTGAAAAAAGTAAAATGTAAGGAAAAAAAATGGAAAATATAAAAAATAAAATAAAAAATGTAAAAAAATAAAAAAATCATTAAAAAATAATAAAAAAACAAAAAATGGTAAATTTTTTTTAAAAAAATAGAAAAACATTAAAAAATTAATAAAAATACAAAAAACATAAAAAATAAAAAAATAGAAAAAACATTAAAAAATTAATAAAAATACAAAAAACATAAAAAATAAAAAAATTTAAAAATAGAAAAACCTAAAAAATTTTAAAAAGTAAAAAATAATAAAAAATGTTAAAAACATCAAAAAAAATTAAAAAAATAGAAAAATGTAAAAAACCCTAAAAATAAAAAAAAAAAGTAAAAAAAATTAAAAAAAAACTTAAAAAAATATAAAAAAATAAAAATTAAAAAACATAAAAAAACAAAATAAAAAAATAAAAATATATATAAAAAAACATGAAAATATAGTAAAATAGAATAGAGTTTAAATAATAATAATAATAATAATAATAATAATAATAATAATAATAATAATATTATTATTATTATTATTATTATTATTGTTATTATTATTATTATGTATAATTGGTTTTGTAACTAAGGGTAATTTAGTAAAATATTAAACTAGGTTATTCATTAAAACCTTCAAACAAACATGTTTTTATTGTATTATTGAACCAAACAATATTTGATTATGTTTTATTCCCTATAATTTTGGTTATGTGATTACCTGATAATCACATAACCAAAATTATACATAATAATTTAGCAAATGAGTGATGACTTTTTGATTTTTGCCCTATAATTTTTACCATGATTTTTTCCCACCCCAATTCCATCTCTTCTGCTAATCTTTAGTTTTCCCACCAACTTATCGTCTCTATTTTTCTTCTTCGGAGTGCAAAATTACTAATAGAGATGCAAAAGTACCAGCAGCATTAAATCACCAATCACATAAGAAGATGCAACAGCTGGTTGGAGCAAAATAGCAGTGTCCATTCAATGAAACTCACAAGCTCTTTTTCTGAATTTAATTTAAACATTAATGTCACTGATAAAGAGGATGTGGTTTTGTGTGTGGAGAGAGAGATTAGGATAGACAAGCATGTGGTGACGAATTAATTTGTGTTCATGCTGGAGGAGGAAAAGTGGAGGTTGCAGCAGTTTTAAATTTAATAGACGTTGATGTCACACAACACAGGCAATGGCCTGTTGATTTCTTAGCCAAATACTTATCATCTGCAGAGATCAGAAAGGAACAGTACTTTCTACTCCTTCCTTATCCTTCTGTAAGCACCCCTTCATGTCTCTCCACACATCCCAATAAACATGATAAGCCACAATATCTTCCATCATAACCATAAAAACAAAATAAAAAACTCCAATGGATTTCTCAGCTTTCATTTTCCCTCATAGTTATCTCATCAAGTCAGTCATTTTAAAATCACCAGTTGATGTCCAAGTGATGAATATTTTGAAATTTAATCTTATTTATTGGATGTCATTCTTAGATTTCTTTATTTCTTACTTAATCACCAGTGAATGAGTTTATATTTTCATCTTATGGCATTTATATCTGACATGGATTTGGTATGTGAAAATATATATTAAGAATTAGCCGAAATACATCTTCTTTTTTTTTTTGTTTTAACTCTACCTTCATTACCTTTAATTATCTCCACAAGATTTCCTAATTCTCTGTTTCTATGTTAATAAAACTGTTATTAAGTGCCTAAAAAATATCATAGAAGACCTTCTTTGTTGGGAAATTTTTATGTGAATGGTTGTTGAACTATCACTACTATGCTCGCGTCATGCTCTATTGAGTTTTATGGTTCTAGTCAACTGATTATTGTTTTGGTAGGTTGGGGCATGAAAGTGACAACAATCCAAATTTTCAAAAATTATAGATTTTTTTTAAAAAAAAATTGACAATGCATATGTATCATAGAAATTTAACAATAGAAAAAAAATCTTTAAAGAAAATCATCATATTTTGCCAATCAAAACAAAGTTTTCAAAAATATACTACTCATTTAAAAGTTTCAGTTTTGTAATTCAGAGTTTCTCATAATAGAAGCAACATTAAGCAATGTGAAAAATCATATGATTAAATAAATTACTTTTATATTTAAAATTTTTAATCATCATCTATGAGTCAAATGTACACTTGTCAGTGTATTTATGATTTGCTAAAAAGTTTAATATGCATCCTGATTATATTGGCTCAACTTAATACAACATAGTAAACATTGTGAAACTCATCTCATTTGAGTTTCTAGATTTCTTAATAAAAAAATAAAAATAAGGTCCCTTGGATTTTTTTTTGTGGCATGTACAATGTAAAATATGAACATGCAAAATAAAACTTATGTGTCAATCATCGTATAAAAAATATTAATTAAATTACCTTATGGTCGTTTTTTCCAAAAAGCCTAAAAGCTAGGGTAAAAAAAAGTTACAGATTTAAATGGTCGGATCTGATATAGCACTCAATTAGTGAAGTCTAGGAATTAATTGATAGGAATTAACTAACAACCTTTAAAAGAAGGTTTCAAGAAAATCATAAGTACCAATTTTTAAGAGGTTGGAGCGACATACTGTTTGTTTTTTACCATTAAGAGACAATCCAAAGCGGTAAAAGAAGCATCCAATGCAAAGATTTCACTTGTAAAGTTTATTTCACTTTGATTTTATTTGTATCTTCGTATTTGATTGTATTACTTGTATTCTTACAAGAAACAGATTGTAATAGACTTCTCCATCTCTAGAAGTTATCCGAGAAAGAGAAGGTTAGTGGCGTTGGAAGTTACTACAACTACGTGCAATTATCTACACTTCGTTCAGTTTCTACACTGCTACACGATGTGCAATCATGCGCCCAAGTATAAACAAGAAAAAGGAATGCACGAATGGTATGGAAATTCATGCAATTGCTCCGAGAAAGAACATCTAAAAAGGAGCGATTTGGTTCATGCGTTCTTCCGCCAATGAAGCACGAAGAACAAGATTGACAAGACATCTGCTGTAAGTGTTTATAGTTTTGCTATTTTCGATTTTGTTGCCAAAATTCTATCAAAGAATCGCTATGCCTCAAGGCACCTGTTCAAGGCTAGAGGTATCGTTGACGGAGTTTGCTCCATCGTGTTCTGCCGTTGCTGGGCGAAATCGTGACTGTGCCATTTTCTATTGTTGTCGCCAGGCAAAATCGTGACCTTGTGGCGATCCATCGTCACCAGGCCCCGAACGCAGTGGCAACCCCGCGGAGATTTCCGTGATTTGTCCGGGAGTGACGGCACCATCGGTGCTGGCGGCTGAGAAGATAAAGTGTTAACGTTTAGGGCAGTGTGGACATTTTTTTTTTTTAAATGCATGTTGAAATCATTTTTTTTTTCTTTCTTCATATTTCACCGTTTCAATTAATTTGGGTTTGGGTTGAAAAAAAAACTGGGTTTAGGCAAAGGTCCAGATCTGATTAGATGCCCTTCGATTTTTTTTTCCCAAGGTAGATTTGATTAGATTGTTCTCAAGGCTATTGGACCAATTAACTTGTCCTCTGGCTTGAAAACAAGCTTTTGCCCAAGCTAGTTTCCAAAATAAAATGAGTATTTAACGTTTCTAAAAAATTGGGTTCTAATGAGGATTGGACCAAGCTAGTTTCTCATGATAGTGATTATTTAACCCCTTTATTGGTAGAAAGTTATCAGATCAGTATAAAAGAGGCTCATGATATTCTTCATAATCACTCGAGTGTGCATGACGTAGGCATAACATGGACGTTGTTGGTGCAGCAAGGCCGACAATAGGAGGTGAATTTTTTGTAAAACAAAATCCCTTTTTCGTTCTTTCGACTCAGATTAGTAGCAACAAAAAATTAAATTAAACAACAAAAAAAAATAAAAGAAGAGGCACAAGATTTACTTGGTTACAACCTAGGTGGTTATTAATTTAAAACTAATGAAAAGCTCTAAAAGTCTCCTTCGATGAAGGCGGAGAAGCCTCTTATACTTGTTGAACGCTCAGACAATTCTTAGGAAATGAATACAAGAGTTGATTCTTAATTTCTAGGTCCAGGGGTCTTTTTATAACCCCTGGAAAATTTTATCCGTGGCTGGAAGACGTCTCCAACAAGATAGAAGACGCCTCTAGCAAGGCAAGAAAGGATAAAACTTTATCCTTTGCCAACGACACTTTTGCCTAGTTGATTGAAGGCTCCCTCTAAGTTGATTGAAGGCGCCTTCCATGAAGGGTTGAAAGTGCCTTCAATAGCTTGAAGGCGCCTTCCACCAGAAAGACGTGAGGGTGCCTTTAATCCACTTAAAGGCGTCTTTAGCAGCTTCTTACGAGCTATAATTCTTCTCCTTTGGCTCTTCCGCTGCTCCGCTCGCTTGGATGATTTCGGCCAACTGGAATAAGGTTCACCCGAACCCATTTTCCGACCTTCTCCTCGAGAAGTCTTCCTCCCCGGCTTCTCGTCCCTCGGACCACCGCGAGCATTCTTCTCATCTGCCGGTGTACTCTTCCGCAGCACCTCGTCCCTCAGATGTATTGAGCCCGTCGACTTTCTTCCCGTGCCATCCTTTTTGTTAGCTGCGTCTTCCACTTCACTTCTTGTATTCCTAAGCTCCTGCACACTTAGACACAAGGATCAAATAAATAGGACCTAACTTAACTTGGTTGCAACCTAGGTGGTTATTAATTTAAAACTAATGAAAAGCTCTAAAAGTCTCCTTCGATGAAGGCGGAGAAGCCTCTTATACTTGTTGAATGCTCAGACAGTTGCTAGGAAATGAATACAAGAGTTGATTCTTAATTCCTAGGTCCAGGGGTCTTTTTATAACCACTGGAAAATCTTATCCGTGATTGGAAGACGACTCCAACAAGATAAAAGGCGCCTCTAGCAAGGCAAGAAAGGATAAAACTTTATCCTTTGCCAACGACACTTTTGCCCAGTCGAAGGCGCCCTCTAAGTTGATTGAAGGCGCCTTCCATGAAGGGTTGAAGGCGCCTTCAATAGCTTGAAGGCGCCTTCCACCAGAAAGGCGTGAGGGTGCCTTCAATCCACTTGAATGCGACTTTAGCAGCTTCTTCGGAGCTCTAATTCTTCTCCTTTGGCTCTTCCGCTGCTTCGCTCACTTGGGTGATTTCGGCCAACTGGAATAAGGTTCACTCGAACCCATTTTCCGACCTTCTCCTCGAGAAGCCTTTCTCCCCAGCTTCTCGTCCCTCGGACCACCGCGAGCATCCTTCTCGTTTGCCGGTGTACTCTTCCGCAGCACCCCTTAGATGTATTGAGTCCGTCGACTCTCTTCCCGTTCCATCCTTTTTGCTAGCTGCGTCTTCCACTTCACTTCTTGTATTCCTAAGCTCCTGCACACTTAGACACAAGGATCAAATACACAAGATCTAACTTAACTTGATTGATCACATCAAAACTACCATGGGATACCAACCGACGTGATATGTCATGGGTGATGTGGTTGTTGACAAGGTTGAACCATGTAAGCGCATGACAGTGCATGGAAAATCATGATTCAACTCAGTTAGGAATTTTAAATTAAATTTTCTTATTGAAAATTAAATTTAATTTAAGGGGAAAATTGTTTGTATTGAGTTTCAAAAGTTTATGAAAATTTTCTATACACATTTTGAATTGAAATGAACTAGTTTTGTTACTAGTTTGTCAGTTTTATACTGATTTTATTATTTTCAATTCTAGATGCCATGGATAATATACACTATGAGTCATCATGATGTGTGATGAAATAAGCTGAGGAAGGCTATCTAGGAGATAGAGTATGATCCTGCTTGCGGAGTTAGGGGACTCATTAAAAGGCTCAAATGAGTTATTTTAGAAACTCGAGTAGCAAGATGTTCTTATCTTAGATAATTACCAGATTTGGACTTTGATTCAACTGCTACTGATATACCTCAATGAAGTAGCACATCATATATGGGGGTGCTATGAAGGGTGCATCACATATGAGGAGTTGAAAAATAAGCTACTTCGTCATCTAGACCATGTAGATGGTTATGAACCACATACCCAAGAGGATCTCTATACGATTGAGGAGGATCTGATTACGGATTTGAGTTTTGATGCCTCTCAGAACACTGCCCTAGCTGATAATAGAAAGATAGGATTTGTGTTGATTATTGTTGCGCTAGTGTCTTTCTTAATGGGAGTAGCAGTAACATATCTAGTTTCTTAGAGTTGCTTCTAGTCTTGTGTTATGTGTTAATAGGCTTGAAAATGTTATGTTATGTGTTAATCATTTTTTAAAAAAAAATATTATGCGTCAACAACATGTTTATTATAAATGATCTATGCATTTGTTATACATTTGATGGGTTGTATGTAATATGATTACTTAATGTTAATTAGATTGAATCTTATAAATGATAAGTGAAAATAAAGTTATCACTTGATTCTGTAAATCAAATCAGATCAACATTTAATTATTCGTGAATTACATATATATAGATTACACTAAGGCTGCGTTTGGTAGGGCGTAATCTGCCTTGTAATGTAATCCTGATTACATTATAAGACATATTATTTTGTTTGTTTCACTTTTAAACTTGTAATGTAATGTAATCTGGATTACAAAATGTAGTGAAGTTTTGTAATCTGGATTACAAAGCAAATGCTATGTAATCCGATTACATTATGAGGTCATCGTCCCACCAAAATTTAAATACCGAATATACCCTTAGTCCACCGTCGGCCCCCGCCCCCCACCGCCGATCGCCGCCGGCGACGATGGTCGGCGGGCCGCGGCGGCGGCCGGTAGCTGCCGCAAGCTCCGGTAGAAGTGCGGCGACCGTCAGTAGAGGTCGTAGGACATTTTTGTCATTTTATAATAATACAAATTACATTCATGATAAAAAATAATAGATACCAAACAAAAGAATGTAATCATCCTTGTAATCAAATATTACATACATTACATTTCCAAACGTAGTAATGTAATCAAGATTACATTACATTACATTACAAATTTGATTACATTACAAGCTAGATTACATTACATCCAACCAAACGTACCCTAAATTACTAAATGATGTGTTTATTTATGTTAGATTATGACTATTAAGAACATTATAGTTGAACTCAATAAAGGAGAAAAATTTAATAGAATAACTACAAAATATGACATCTTAAGATATGTTCTTGAGGAATAAAAAGTTCTTGAGACTGTCAATTAGGTTATGTAAGAACTTGTTGATAGTCTGATAGCATAGCATAGACATGATCTATATTCCTAAAAGGCATGCAAGAAAAAATACTCTACTGCTAAGGGTACACTGATTAATTCTATGATTGATTACCTAGTATATGAGTATGTGTAATTTCCATTAGCTTATGCTATCTGGGTTTCCCTTAGAGAGAAATATAGTAGAGTGAGTATAAGCAAGCTTCAACAACTGACTATTAAGTTTGACAGTCGCAAGAAGCGCCCGAATGCTATCATGGCCCAACATCTAAGAGAAATGACAAATATAATTCAGGAACTAAAGGTGTTGATCATGAGTTGAATAATGAACAATAATTTCAAAGAGTAATATGTTCCCTTATTCTAGAGACGATGAAATAAAATCTAACTCATAGTTAAAGTATCAAGACTTTCGTTGATGCTACATGCTATGTTGAATTGGAGGCGGAGAGAATTGAATCCACAAGGATTTCTAGACAAGATTTTGTAGTTGAAGGTTTTATTGGGTCTAAAAATAAGAAAAATGGATTTAAAAAAGGAAAGAGAAAGGGAAAAGAAGTTAGTACTACTGTTGTTGTTGGGCTGGGCCCAAATAAAAAGAAATTCCAAAGAAAGAAGCATGGATTGAAATCTAAAAATAAGCTAACCTACTATAACTATGGTAAGAAGGACTACTTTTCTTGGGAATGTACCAAGTCAAAAAAGGTAGATCCATATTTATCTTCTATTCATGAGCATTTTGTTGCTAGTATAGTATTTTTAACTAATTCTTATCCTTTGTGGATTATATACTCAAGAGAAACAAACAATATAGCTCGTGAATAAGCTACATTCATGGAGTACCATTAGGTATTAGTCGACAACAAATGGATATATGTGAGAAATAATTCAAGGATTGAAGTCAAAGGAGTTGCACATACAAACTTAAGCTACGTGGTGGGCATACCTTGTTTCTACATGATATGCTTTATACTCTTAAAATTCGACGAAATTTGATTTATGTAACTTGCCTTCTTAAATTAGGGTACTGTTTGAGATTTTATAGTAGGTGTGTAGAACTTTTTAATAACTTTGTATTAATTGGATATGATTTTTTTAACAAATGATTTCATAGTTCTTTATGTAGAACCTGACATTAATTGTGATATTGATGGTTGTTTTTCAAATATTTCTTTTACTAGCGATGCTGATATTAATATTCATGTTTGGCATGCTAGATTAGGATATATCAGACAAGAACGAATGAATAAATTAGCTAAAGAGAGCCTACTAGGTGCTATGTTAAGATCAACTTATCTATATGTGAGCATTGTCCTGTTGGAAAAATAACTTGGAAACCATTTGGTAAGGTTATTAGAGCCGAATCTCTATTGTAATTAATTTATTCAGATATTTATGGTATGATGAATGTGAAGGCTAGACATGGAGGTTCTTATTTCATTACATTTATTGATTACTTCGTACGTTTTGATCATGCGTATTTAATTTCTCATAAATCTGAATCATTAGATTATTTCAAATGTTATTTGAATGAAGTTGAAAACCAATTGGATCATAAGGTTAAAACCTTATGCACTGACCGTGAGGATGAATATTTGTCTGATCAGTTTAAAATAATATATAATGATAAAAGAATTATTAGACAACTAACAATCCCAGTAACTCCATAGTAAAATGAGATTGCTGGAAAAAGAAATCAAACTCTTCTAGATATGGTTAGGTCTACGATAATTCAAGCTAATTTGCCAATTTTTTATTGGGAGATGCATTATTAGTAGCAACCTATATACCTAATCAAGTGCCTTCTAAACCTGTATCATATACTCCATATGAACGTATGACAGAGAGAAAATCTAATTTGAGTAATTTGAAACCTTGGGAATCAGTTATTATGTTCATGATAAGACTCACAAATATGAAAAATTAGGACCTGAGGGGTAAAAAGTGTCTTTGTAAGGTATTTTGATACCTCCAAGGGTTATATTTTCATTGATGAGCAAAAACCATCTCCAAAATAGAGTTGAGAGATGTAACTTTTCTCGAAACTGATTTCCTACCGAGAGGTGATATTGATAAAACTATTCCTCTATTTGCAATAGAGGAGGAGGGTGGTACTTTATCAATAAATCAGGTATCATAAGGAATACCTGAATCTAGTCAACTCAATAGTAGTAATTTGTCAATTAATGAGATGATTTCTCAACAATTCAACCTACGAAGAAGTAATTGTAAGATTATTCTTCGAAAAAGATTCGATATTAAGAATGAGAATCAAATTTGAGAATTAGTCGATCTTTCTCTAGGTCGAAAGTCTATTGGGAATAATTAGATTCTTCAAATGAAAAGGAAAATGGATGAATCGATTAATCAATACAAAACTCATCTAGTTGCAAAATGATATACCCAATAAAAAGGTATTGATTTTAAAGAGACATTTTCTCCCATTATGAAATTTATATCAATTCATGTCGTTTTAGTTATAGTAACATATTTTGACTTGAAATTACATTAGATGGAAATAAAAATAACTTTCCTTAATGGTAATGTTGATGAGAAAATCTATATGGCATAACTAGAAGGTTACATTACTGAAAACCAATAGAATAAATTATGTAAACTTAAAAAATCTATATATGATCTAAAGCAAGAATCAAATAGAACATAAGATTTAATAAAGTTATTTTATCTTATGATTTTGAAATGATGAGGATCATTGTGTTTACATAAGAAAGGTAAAAGAAAAGTTGCCATCTTATTATTATATGCTGATGATATACTAATAGATGAAAGTGACATAAAGTTTATGATAGAAGTTAAATCATGTCTTTTATTACAGTTTGATATAATAAATATGGGAGAAGCTAAGTACATCTTAGAAGTAAAGATCATAAGAGATTGATCAAAAGACTTTTGATTTTGTCTCAAGAGGCTTATATTTAAAATACTACAATATTTCAATATGTCAAATTGTAACATTGATCAAACAACTATAGAGAAAGATAGTATTCTGAACAAAAATATATATCTCAAGACTCCTAAGGAAATTAGTAGAGATGAAGAGAAAATTATATGCTAGTTCTAGTGGTACTTTAATGTACACTATATTATGTACACGTCATGATATTAGCTATGTTATTGGCTTAATTAGCCATTTCCAGTCAAACCTAGGATTGAGACATTAGAAAGCAATAAAAAGAATATTCAGATATCTTAAAGGGAAACAAATTATTGTCTCTATTTCTAAGTATCTATATGAGTCTGAAAGGCTACATAAATGGGGACCTTGATAATAGAAAATCCATATCTAGCCATACACTTTTGCTGAATGGTGGCGTCATCTCATAGAATAACAAGAAATAGGCTGGTGTAGCGCTATCGATAATGGAAGCTACGTGGCTTGTTCAGTAGCTATGCAAGAAACTATTTGGTTAAGAAGGTTCTTTAAGCATATGAAGATTGTTGAGAATAGTGGGAGTCTTGTTACAGTGAACTATGAAAATTAAGCGGCATAACTTTTCTAAGAATCTCAAATGTCACAGTAAAGACAAGCATATAGCTATTAAGTATAATTTTGTGAGGGATATTATTAACAAGATAATTCTTGAGTATATCCCTACATGTGCTATGCTTACAGATATTTTTACTAAGTCATTGATTAAAGAGTCATTTCAAGGACATGTGAATTCTTTGGTGTAAGTACCTGATGTAATCAACTATGTTAAGATAGGCCCTATCTATTTGATGCCTTTGTCTGAGTGTGTCGGGACTTAGAGATACAAGATGTCGAGCGGAAGATGCAGAGAAAAATGACACAAGAAGCAAGTCAACGGGCTCAGTGCATCCGAGGGATGAGGAGCTACGAAAGAGTACACCGGTGGAGTGAGAATGATGTGAACGACATATCCGAGGGACGAGAAGCCGGGGAGGAAGCCTGATCGAGGAGAAGGATGGAGTTGGATTCAGGTGAGCTCAACTCTGGACAGCTAGTGCATCACCCAAGCGAGAGCGAGGAAACGAATGGTCAATGCTATAATTGACCATTTGGATGAACAGTGCTCAAGGTGCCTTGCATTAAACCGAATGATACCCTGTAGTGACAATATGAGAAGTAATCGATACCGAACAAATCCAAACTAAACTAATCACCAATGCAATTTAAAATTACCAACTCATAAAAACTGATGTATATATGTATGTATGTATGCATGTACATGTGAACATACTAAACTGATCAAAATAAAACCAACACTCAAAGGATGTAGTCTCAAGTAAAATACTTACTAACCAACATAAGTGTCCCAATATAATCACTTGCTAACCAAAAGCAAAACCAATAATATAACACTACACTAACCTGCTTAATTAAGTACGACCAGAAAATTG
Organism: Zingiber officinale; assembly: GCF_018446385.1. Classification (NCBI taxonomy): domain Eukaryota; kingdom Viridiplantae; phylum Streptophyta; class Magnoliopsida; order Zingiberales; family Zingiberaceae; genus Zingiber; species Zingiber officinale. The sequence continues at coordinate 88,062,352 of NC_055987.1, read as the reverse complement.
AGAATACATACAATACCTCCAAAACAAGCTATAACTACAGGAGAAACGCTCTACTATGGATGATCCACTAAAAAACCTCTTCCAGAACCCGTCGGAAGAGGAAATCGAGTATAATAGAAAACTAAGGACAAGTGTAACAATCTACACTTTCCTTTATGCAGTAATTCAACACTTAATTAAAACTTTTGTTACCCAACACTTGAAGATTATCGGATCGAACTTGATGTCGGATGACTTCTCAGTAGTAGTAGGGCGTAACACCGTCGCAACACAGGAGGAAATCGGCAGCCAAAAACTCGAAAGTTCGCGTATTGAAGTTGTGTATGAGTTGTGTTAAGAGCACTGGCTGAATCTACTTTATATAGAGCATTGGAGGCACCTCTAATGCCACTCGAGGTGCCTCCAACCTCGAGTGGCATTAACACAGATCATTTGTCTTGAATTTAACACTGGTGCTTGTTAACACACTCACAATTACTTGTTTAGTTTTTTTCTACCTAATACTTCTTATAGTTAAGACCACAACTCCCTAAAGGTGATGCATCAAAGGAACAAACTGTTCATGTAACTGGTGACCGAAGACAAATTGAATCTGCCAAAGAAGTGATCAAGGAAGTAATGAATCAGGTCTGTTGTGCGGTAGTCTTTCCTTTTACAGTTGATTTGCTAGACTATTATACATTTAGTTATGTTGCACCTCTATTTTGTGAGCTTCCTCTCTGAGTCAAGATTGGTGATCATGGTTGTTTATTTTCAACGTTATTTCCTATGTCCCAAAATATTTTTCCATTGACTTCAACTAGAATAATTGTTAAGGCCTTAAAAATTCTGACTTGCTGGAATCTACTATTAAGGAGTTAGTAGTTCAGCAATGTAATTCAGTTAAACATAATGGCCACTCAGTACTTTAGGTAAATGTCTTAATCATGAAAGTTGCCTAAATAGCCATTCAGTGCTTTTAGGGAAATGTCTTAATCTTGCAAGACATCCAGGTCTACTGAATTAAAACTCAAGACTCTTTTATCCTCATGGTTTTTATGAATATTAGACCTGAGATTTATGCAGAGCCTTTTCCTTGTAGCCTAACAATATTATCTTTCCCCTAGTCATCACCTTTTGTAAGTGAAAAAGCTATTTTATGTGTATATCTCTACCTCTGTAGGATGATTACCCTATTCATAGCAGAAGTATAATTCAGGAATTTGAGAAATCTGAGTTCTTTGTTGAAAAGGTCTTAATAATTGTATGACCAATGCAATTGCGGTGGTTTAAATGTGCTCGAGATGCCAATATGGAATTGGATTGCTTTCATGATTCCACTGTGCTTTTAACTTGAGGTGTGCATTGCTCTCTTGTGTAGAGAAAAACTTCCATTTCTCATTGTCATCCACTGAGGAGGGATAAATGGCTTTCATCTTTTCCATTGAAGAAGTTTTATGGTTAGTAAAATTGCTTGGACTTGAGAGTGGGGATTAAGGTGTTGAGTCATTCCTGTCAACATTGATGGGATTTACTATTCTACTCGCCGATTGGCATCGTGCTTCGACACCAACACCGAACGGAGAACCTTCCTCTTGCTAAAACTCTGATGATCCCAAACAACTTAGCCACGAGCTTTTTACGAGGTCGTAGGGGCCTTGCTTGGTCGCAAGGCCTCTCGCGATGGCGTCACGACGACCTTGTCTAGTTTTTAGGCCTTTGTGAGGTTGTGACGACCTCGCCTGGCTATGAGGCCTCCGTGAGCTTACGGTGGCCTGCGAGGCTTCTTATGGCGACCTTGCTTAGTCATGAGACCTGAATATTCTTCCACAAGCATCAAAAGTCCAAAAATAGTAATGGAATTAGGGGTGTCAAAAAAGAACCTGACTCGAATCGATTCGAAAATTTTTAGGTTCGGATTGGGGGTTTTCAGGTTCAGGTTGGGGGTTTTTAGCTTGTGTTAGGATCAGGTTAAGTTCGGGTTGACTTGAATTTATGGTTTAGGGGATTTTTTTAGAGTTAAATTAAATTTTATTTTGAAAATTAAGATGATTTATCTACATAATAGAAGGTTAGTATGATAATTATGAGGTATGAAGATAAAAATGAAAAATTATAAGGAAAATAGCAGTGTTGTAAATGACGGTAGGTGGTGGCGGGGTCGTCAATGACCGCCTATCACCTCGGCCACCTAGGAGGTGCCTAGGCGGTTGAATTTTTTTAGCATTTTTTATACATAATATAAAAATGAAAGTTTTATCACTATATTAATAAATGCAATTAACAAGAGAATTAATAAAAATTCATCACCATATTAATATTAAAAAAGTAATATCATTACTTCTACCAAAAGTGTAAGTTTAAAATTTAAAGTTTCAATCTAACATTGCAACAAACCAATAAGGACTAGACTAAACATAACTAATCTTGTAAATCATTTACACATGCACCATCAACTACATCCATAATCCTTTCATATCAGACTCAAAATCAACATCTTCATTCTCTTCCTCCGATGTATCTAAATCTTTATCAAGTTCTCTAATAGGGATGCTCCTTGCCCTCCTCTTTGGTTGTAGCACTTTACCCACTCCCGAGCCCTCCGCCACCATTCTCTAAGTGAGTCCCGAGCCTGGCTCGACCTCATCTTCATTACCACTATAAACGAGTCAACCTTGATCTTCACTAGCTTGAGAGGATAGAAGCAAATCTAAATCTCTTTTACTCTTCTTCTTTGTAAGATTGTCATTGAATTTGTCATATACAAGATCATTCAATTTTGATGTATCGAGCCTATTCCTCTTCTTAGTATGTATCTAAACAATTAGAAAATTATTAAAAATTAATAAAAAGAAAAAATAGATAATATAATTTATGAATTGTCATTTACCCTTTCAAATTGGCTCCAATTTCTTTCACACTCCAATGCACTACTTGTCAAAGAGAGAAATCTTATTGCCATTTTTTGTAAGTTTAGAGTGTCACTACCATAATTGGACCACCTTCCAACTTAAAAAATTAGAGAGGGAAAAAATTAATAAACCCAAAAATATATAAAAGAGACATGTATGTTAGTGAATAGAAATAAAGGAAAGAGAAGTACCCGGATCAAAATCATAGTATACATCCACCTTCTCATATGCCGCGACCGTCATCTTTCTTCTAAAGTTTCCGGATTTATTCATATACTTCAAAAATTCATCATTAGAAATAGCATGTCCTCATCGGTAGGAAAAATTCTCTCAACACAATTCAAGAATTTATCCATAATATTAGTCTCATTTTGTATGTTTGAATCTTTGAATATAAAACCGGATTTAACAAATAAGCGACATAATGCAAAATATCAAGTCTACCCTTAGACTTCTCATCAATAATCTTCAATAGGGGGTGACATTTTCTTCTTTTTTTGAAAGTCTTTTTATTCTCTTCCTTGGCTTGTTTAAGTGCATAAATGAATATTGTTAGGGCCTTTGTTTTCTCAAGCATTTGAGCTTTCCAATTGCTTCAAGCATGAGGTTGATTGTATGAGTCACACAAGATGTTCAAAAAAATTTAGGTTGTGTAACTTTCAACAACTCCATCGCTGCCATATTGTTTGTCACATTGTATGTCACTACTTGAACAACATATTGAGAGCCCATTTCCTTGATATATTTTTCCACAAACTCAAAGATGTAAGTCGTGGTGTGTGCCTCCATGGGTACTTCAATAGAACCAAAGAATGAAGTATCTAGTTTGCAATTAACATATAAATTCATAATACTTCTTCTATTGCGATCCATCCATGTATCGGTTATAATTAAACATCCATTTTCATCCACTTTTCTTTATACTTTTTTAGAGATAATTCAGTCCTTCAAAAGTGGCTCTCGTAGAAGATATTGACTTGGAGATTTGTAGCTTGGGCCGAATTGACCACCTCTACAAATTGTCTAAAGTTTTGATTGTCAATTGCAGGAAAAGGAATCCCCGCCTCATAAATCCATCTTGCACATCATTTATAAACTTTAACTTCAATGCATCATTTATGTTTTGTTGTCTTGCCTTTGTTGGATCGATTGTGAATGTCCATTTATCAATAGGACCGAGGTGCTTTGACTTCTTTTTAGAAGAATTTCCCTTCACTTCATCCTCTACATTAACACCTATATTTATTTTCGTCCTCTCTTCTTTTAGTTCTTCGCACCCTTTCTCTTCTTATTTTTGTTATTTTTAAGATAAGCTCTTACTCTTTTTTTTTTGTCCTCATCGGATGCTTTACGACATGCTTTAACTTGTCCTACAATACCCATAATTTGAAGCTTCATCCGATAAACTCCTCCCTTAATAAGCTTCATACACAATTTACATGTGATCCAATTTATTTTTTCTTTACAATACAACACCCCATAATCCAAAACAGTATCAATAGACTTTCACTTCTATTCCATCTCTGATTGTTTCTCATTTTCAGCAATTAATCTTCAATAATTAAATGAAAGATAAAAAATTAGAATACAAACTTACTATAAAATATATTAATTAAAAATTAAAAATTAATCTATTTTTTATAAAATATATATATATTTTAATATATATTAAATTAATAGGATAATTTTATTAAGCTTTAATTAAGTCTATTTAAATTATTCTAACTATAGCTAGGAGTTGATTAAAATTATTAATATAAAGTTATTCGATTAAATCCTACGTTAAGTTAAAAAAAATGAAAAACCTCTTTTTTCAGCTTTAGCGGCTTCACTTCGGACACAATATGCATCGCTTGACCCATCGCCTAGCCCAGTGACAAGTCCAGACCCATCGCTTGGGCTCGGACATGTTGCCCCAACCCAGCAATAGGCCCAAAGGCCTCGCTTAAGGCCGGTGACAGGCCCGGAAGCATTGCCCAAGCCTCGCGATGGGCCTGGACGTGTTGTTCGGGTTAGACGACGTGTCCTGCGTCCGAAGTGGAGCCATCGAAACCGAAACAGAGAGTTACATTTTTTCGGATCCGAAATATCAAATATACAAAACCTAATCTAAAGGCGGCAACAGGCGATGGTGGCAGCAACAAAGATGACAGTGTCATTGGTGGCAGGCGACAACAGCGATGGAGTAGTAGTAGCGGTTTGAGGCGAAAGGAGGCATGAGTGTGAGTTGTTTTGAAGTCACCTATGTTGGTTAGTCCTAGGAAGATCGTACCGGTTCCACTGTACAAAAATTTTGTACAAGTGTCAAACCTTTCTTAAATAACCTATTGTGTTATTTAAAAGTTAAATTAGGAATCGCAAACGAAACTTAACATTATTGATTCCAAATTTAACTCATCTGTTCTTAATGGTTTAGACTTGGATCGCAAGCAGAACTTAACACTATTGATCCAAATCCACCTACGTCATAAATTCCATTAAATATTAATTTCCAAAATTGGCTTCCAGGACTGCATGGCGAGGCACATGACCTTCTTGGGTATGGGAGCATCCACCACCGCCTAGACAAAGCCTTTTAAGGAAAGCTAATATTTAATTTCCTTATATAACTCTAGGTTTAACCAAAAAGAACAATCGAATCACAAATTCGAAAAACAAAAAGAAAACACAAACTCGAATTACAATTCGAAAAACTAGAATCTAATGCCTCTTGTGTTTGGAATTCTAATAAAGAAAAATAACTAGCATGATGCAGAAGAAAATTACTAGTTATACCTTTTCTTTGTATGCTAATAACCTCGAGATCTTCTGCCGTATTCTTCGCCTCGCCTTAGACGTTGTGTGGGCAACGATCCTCCAAGATGAACACCACCCAAAGAACTTCTCCTCCTTCTCTAAGTTTCGGCCACCACCACCATCAAGGAGCAAAAGAGAGCAAAGGGAAAAAAGAGGGAGAGAGGGCCGGCCACAATGAGAAACTCCACCAAGAGGATAAGAATTGATATGTCATGAGGCCTCTCCTCCCCTTCTTTTATATTACTTGCCCAAGGCAAATAAGGAAAGATTTTTTACAAAAATCAAAATCTTCCTCTTGTTTTTCCTTTTTCCTTTTTATTTTTCCTTTTCTTTTCTCTTGATTGAATCAATCACCAAATCAATGATTGGATGATCTATTGATTGGCCGGGCCCTTGCTTGGGCACCAAGCAAGGGTGACCGACCACTTAAAAGGAAAGAAATACTTTTGTAAAAATTTTATAAGCAAAGAAGAAAAGCTCTTATAAAATTTTACAAGCTCTCTTTTAAATTTTCCAATGTGAATGTTAAAAAAGGAAAGTTTTAAAAATTAAAACAAAGTTTTAAAATTTAAAACTTCTCTTCTAAAATTTCCTTTTTTAACATGGTTACAAAAATTTTAAAATTTAAAACTTCTCTTCCTTTTTTCTAAAACCATGAGGATGGTTAAAAAAGGAAAATTTTAAAACTTTTAAACTTTCTTTTAAACCATGTGACCTAATTCAAATAAGGAAAGTTTTATATTTTAAAAACTCTCTTTTAAAACTTGTAGTTTTCTACAAAGAGAAGATTTTAAAAATTCAAAACACCCCTCCTAATTTGACATATCATGGCCGGCCCCTCTTTGCTTGGACACCAAGCAAAGGGTCGACCCCTTTGTGAAGGAGATTGGCCGGCCCCTTTGGCTTGGTCACCAAGCCATGGGCCGACCTCTTCTTGGACACCAAGAAGAGCTTTATATGGGTGGACTTGAGGCTTTAATGAGGCTACGACAGGGACCTAGAGGAGAAATTGGTTTTGGCCTTCTGATGAGCTTGAGTATCCCGTGTTTGCCCCGAACACACAACTCAAGTTCATCAATAATAACTCATTCCACTAGAGAGTTATTATTGCACTACCGCACCAATCCCAAATTACATTATGAGCTCCTTCATATATGAGTGTGTTAGTCTCCCTGTGTTTAAGATAACGAATGTCCACTAATTAAGTAAGTTACTGACAACTCACTTAATTAATATCTAGCTCCAAGAGTAATACCACTCAACTTCATTGTCATGTTGGACTAAGTCCACCTGCAGGGTTTAACATGACAATCCTTATGAGCTCCTCTTGGGGACATTCTCAACCTAGATAACTATGACACAGATTTCTTCTATAAGCAACAACACACACTATAAGTAATATCATTTCCCAACTTATCGGGCCTATTGATTTATCGAAATAAATCTCACCCTTTGATAAGTTAAAGAAATAAATACTAAATATATGTGCTTATTATTATATTAGGATTAAGAGCACACACTTCCATAATAACTAAGGTCTAGTTCTTTTATTAAGTCAGTATAAAAAGAACTTACCTAAAATGGTCCTACTCAATACACTTAGAGTGTACTAGTGTAATTTATTAGTCAAGATAAACTAATACCTAATTACATTACGACTATTCCAATGGTTTGTTTCTTTCCATCTTAGTCGTGAGCAACTGTTTATAATTTATAAAGAACTGATAGCATGATCTTCTGTGTGTGATACCACACACCATGTTATCTACAATATAAATTAATTGAACAACTAAACTTAACAAATAAAATGTAGACATTTGACCAATGTGATTCTTTTATTTCATAAATAAATGTTTACAAAAGCTAGGCTTTTAGTATACACTCTAACAACCTAAAGCACCATGGTTTTTTAATCTATGCCTAAAACACCACCTCCCACCTAGGTGGCCACCTCAGCCGCAGTTTAGCAACACTGGAAAATAGTAAAAAAAAAAGTCTTTTTTAATTGGGTTGTTCGGGTTATCCAGGTTCAGGTTTACTGTTTTCGGGTTGTATTTGGGTTGAAGTTGAGTTCGAGTTGGGATTTTTTTTGGTAATATTCTTACTTCGATCCAACCTGAACCCACCTGACCATCCAAATTGACACCCCTAATTGGAATTGATTATCACAATTTCTTTATAGTGCAACATTAATATCAGTGTACATAACTCTTAACTAACGTAAATACATTGGAAAATCACTATAAGCTTGATCAAAATCACCAATAACTTTAATGCTTTCTCTTGGGCTGAATATGTTTTCTTATATGATATATGCACCCTAAACCTAGATTGCATTTCTCTTTGCATCATCCTTGGTTTGTAATTATTAGAAGAAACAAACTGCCCTTGAATTTGAGAAACTACAAATGTAGATGTGCAAGCATGGTGATTAGGTGTTTCCTTGATGGTGTTGCATTGGTGTTTAATTTTGTAACAGTGAACTTCACATCTCTCCTTGCAACTATTCTTCATGTATATGGTTGATTGAAGCAAATAATTTTTATTCTATTGAGCCATATGTCAACTAGATTGTATTTGAAGTTTTTGACCATAACATGCCTTTCTAGTGCATCTTTGAACTCTTGCCTAAAGGGAAACACTTGACCAATGAAAAATTCATTAAGTTCGTTGCATCTTGTATTAATCATGAATTCATAACATATGGATCATTTGCAAGTGAGAACTCCTTGAAGTCACTATACTAATCGGGGCTAAAATCAACTTATTCAAATTGAATATCATTTGTTAAGAATTCTTGTTCATTAGTATTGCATTCTAATCCCTCTGTAATTTGAATATCATTTACTTCCTGCTAACTCCAAGTTCCCTCAAAGTATTTTCCAATTACCATTTTTGTATTAGGTAGATCATCTTCTAATCTATTAGCTTCTTCATTGAGATTAAAGGTGAAATAACTTGTGTTTCTGTTCCCCACATTAGTATACTCAAAAGTAGATGAAATATTAGTTGTGGACACATTTATGGATTATTGATTAGTTAACTGTCTCTCCTCCAAATTTGATTTAATAGATTCAACGAATGTGAAAACTTCATGAATAGGGTCCTTGCAAAAAGAAAAAATTACAATCATAACAATTACATAGACTTACATAGTGTTTCTGTGCAACATTGGTTCGGATCCTCCTAGATGAAGGTATGACATTGTGTCAATTGGCACACATGCTGATTTTTTGTAAATAGGCTCTCCATAGTTTAGAAGGTCATGAAGCTGCGGTTTTAGGGCATGGTGACACCTAGTGGCAATGCAGTAACCTAATGCAATTGAATTGAGTCCAATAAGAAATGTCTAGAGCCATCAATGGATTTGGGCCGGAACTCATTGATGGATCTAGAGGTACATGAGTACTGAAACTAGGGTATAGAGAGGAAGAGGAGAGTGTAAATAAGTTAGAGTTACTTTGCAAGATTGGTTCTGAACCTCCTAAATGAAGTTATGACATTGTGTCAATCAACACACAAGTTGATTTTTTATAAATAGATTCTCAACAACTTAAAAGGTCATGAGCTAGTAATTTTAGGGTATGGTGACACGGTGGCAATACTCCAACCTAATGCACTTGGATTGAATCCAATCAGAGCTGGTTAGGGTCATCAATGGGTTTTGGATGAAACTCATTGATGCATCTAGAGGTACATGAATAATGAAACTAGGGCATGGAGTAGAAGAAAGGTGTAGAGAAGCTAGAGATGCTATGCAACACTTGGTTTGAGTCTCCTAGATGAAGTTATGACATTGTGCAAATTGACACATTGACTGATCTTTTATAAATAGGCTCTACATAGCTTAGAAGGTCATGAGGTTGTATCTTTAGGGCATGGTGACACTCGGTGGCAATTCTCCAACCTAATGCATTTGGATTGAGTCCAATTAGAGATGCTTAGGGCATCATATTTTAACCGAAACTCAATGACACACTTAGAGGTACAGGAATACTGAAACTAGAGCATGGAGTGGAAGAAGAGAGTATAGCAAAGCTAGAGTCACTTTGCAAGAGTGGTATTGAGCCTCCTAGATGAAGTTATGACATTGTGTCAGTTGACACACGAGTTGATTGTTGATAAACACTTCAAACCAAGTTCAATGCAGCTATAGGTTTTGACAGTCAAATGCTGCAGTCTACTAGAGTCCACAGATGGAGCACATAATGTTTAGTAGTCGACTGAGATAGTTGACTATCCATAATAAATTACCAGAAAGACTATGGTGTTGGATTGGAATGATCAACACCACTATGTTGTTGGGTTGGAAAAATAAGAATGACTGCGGTGCTGGTTAGAAAGTTCAGTATCAATGTGATGCTGGGTTGTAATAATCAGCACAACTGGATTAGAGAAATCAGAACGATTATAGTTCTGGGTTAGAAAGATCAACGCTACTATGGTGTTGAGTTGGAATAATCAATGCCATTGTGTTGTTGGGTTGGAGAAATCAAAATGATTATGGTGTTGGGTTAGAAAGTTCAGCACTGCTGTGGTGCTGGGTTGGAATGATCTGCACCAGTGTTGTTGAGTTGGAGAAATAAGAACAACTATGGTGCTAGTTAGAAAGTTCAGTACCAATGCGGCGCTGGGTTGTAAAGATTAACACCTCTACGTTGTTGGATTAGAGAATTAGAGTGCTTATAGTATTGGGTTAGAAAGTTCAGCACTATTATGGTGCTGAGTTGGAATGATCACCACCACTATATTGTTGGGTTGGAGAAATTAGAATGACTGGTGTTGGGTTTAAAAGTTCAGTACTACTGTGGTGCTGGGTTGGATGATCAACACCACTATGTTGTTAGGTTGGAGAAATCAGAACGCTCTGGTGAGGGGTTAAAAAGTTCAGCACCACTGTGTTGCTAGATTGGAGAAATCAGAACAATTATAGTGTTGGCTTAGAATGATCACCAACATTATGTTGTTGGGTTGGAGAAATCAGAACGACTATGGTGCTGATTAGAAAGTTCAACACTATTGTGATGCTTGGTTGGGATGATCAACATCACTGTTTGGCTTGGTTGGAGAAATCAGAATGCTCTGGTGATGGTTTAGAAAGTTTAGTACCATTGCGGTGCTGGGTTGGAATGATTACCAACACCGTGTTACTAGTTGGAGAAATTAGAACAATTGTGGTGCTAGGTTTGAAATTTCAGCACCACTGTGGTGTTGGGTTGGAATAATCAACACCAGTGTTGCAGGATTGGAGAAATTAGAACGACTGTGGTGCTGGATTTGCAATTTCAGCACCATTGTAGTGTTGGTTTGGAATGATCAATACTACAATGTTGCTGGGGTTGGAGAAATCAGAATGACTGGTGTTGGGTTTGAAAGTTCTGCAAACACTGTAATGTTGGGTTGGAATGATCAACACCATTATGTTGTTGGGTTGGAGAAATCAGAATGACTCTGGTGCTGGGTTTGAAAGTTCAATGCCATTGTGATGCTGGGTTGGAATGATTAGCACTATGTAGTAGGAGATCAGTACCATTGTTGGAGAAACCAGGCCTACTGATAATGTGGTGGAGAAACATCTAAAATTTAACAAATTTCTTATCTTGGGTGGACACAGAACATTTCTTATCAGGTACGAATGATTTACGTTATAATGATTGTACTTGTACCATCAACCTGTATTTTCAAAATCCTGAACTACACAACATTGGACAGTAAATCCTAAAACAATATATTCTAAACAAGATGCAAATCATAACCTCTAAAAATCATCCTAAAATAATATTTCAAAATAATATAGACACAACAATTGTGTATATTGTATTTTTATATATTATTCATTCAGAATATAAATAAATTAAAGATGGTAGCTGGTAGAAAAGATAGAAAACATACATGGGAAAATCTTAAAGAGAATCAATAAGAACGTAGATTATATGCCAAGTAATGATCTACACCGGGTTAAAGAGTAAACCCTAATTAGTCTTATTTGGAGAACAACTGGTCTTCAAATTTTTCCTAAGTTGCTATACTGCCGGAACAGTGTTTTGTGCTGGAAGAGTTGTCTGTAAAATAGGACTTGGCAACGACGAAGCTCTAGGAGATGTTTCGATGGCTCGGATAGTCTGTGGCTCAGATGCTTTGAAAGTTAGGTTCATATTACAGCCGTTAGAGGGAAGGGTATTATAGCCATTAGATGCGCCCATTGGTAAAAAATAAAGTATAATGTGCCTTTGAGAAATTCAAAAAATTGAATGGGCCCTTTGAAAAAATACCGCATTTTATTTAATCATTCTTTAGGACGTATGACATCTCTGGCATAATGGCCAAGAGTCGATTCTCAGGAACTGACTACTTAGAGTTTATCTCACCATGCGTCTATGGCTTATCTACATTTACCTCCTTCTATATCCGTGGGGCCGGCACTAGAGGGACCGCTAAAATAGCAGATCTATCTTTCTTTTTAAGAGCTGTATTTTCTACTCCACTTCATAACTTGAACCAAGGGATTGTCTTGGCATATTAGCTTGCTTATGCTCTTATAATTCATGTGGGCTATCTATCCTTTTTAGTATAAAAAAAAAAATATGACTACTAACAATAGTTTAATGAGAAAGTGATAGCGGATGCTTCCTGCAGAAAGGAAAGCTGATTTACCTTGAAGAAACTTTTGGTCATCATTTTTTAGTTACTAATTTCACCCAGCCATTTACATTGCCAACAATGGTGATCCTTGTAGTGACAATTCAAATAATTTTATAGCTTGCAACAGTTTCCATGAATGCGTGCATGCCTTGTGTTGAGAGGAATTATTTATCTCAATCATATTTTGCCTCTATCAAAACTTAATCAGATTTATTTTGGCTTCGATCTACAATTTTTGATCTAAAATGGAGATTTATTGTTTCTATTTTATAGATTGATTCAATTTTTATCTGAGAATTAACAGAAATCACCACTAATCTAGTTAGATTCTTTTATTTTAGTTGCAGTATGATTTGCCTGAGCTACATCTGTGTGTTTAATTTTGAGGTTAACACTAAACTATCTACAAATAAACATTTTAGAATGCTTGCTGCTTTGACCATATCTGAGGTGCTTGTATATTATTTGATTCTATGCATTTTATAAGCCCTAAATTTTCTACCATCTTCAGTATCCTGGATGATGTTTGTTGTATACAAAGGTCGTTCAAACCGGTTAGAGAATTTTACTGGTTAGAGAATTTTACTTCGGCCATATGCCTGCACCTTATTGCATTCTCTTGTATTATATTGATAGGCTAACAATGTTTTAAGATTTATTCACACTATTATATTTGCAATATGCTATCTGTAAACTCATTGTCCTAGTGCGCACCTTTTTTATTTTTAATTTGACAATAAATATTAGTGCTTATTGATAGGGGTGTAAATGAGTCAAGCCGTTCGTGAGCTATTCGAAGCTCGATTCGATAAAAGCTCGTTTGAGCTCGTTTAATGAGGTTCGTTAAGATAAACAAACCAAGCTCAAGTTTCACAATATTCGGCTCGTTAGCTCATGAACATGTTCGTTAAGCTCATAAATAAACTTTTAAATAAAATAAATAATAATTTTGATATTGAGTTTATAGATTTTACACTCTACTTATGAAAAACATAGATAAATATATTAAATTTATTTATTAGAATAAAATTATAAATTTTAACCAGAATATTATAATTTTTTAAAAATATATAATTTAATTTTTAATGAATATTTAAATTTATAATTTATATTTATTAAACTCGTTTAGATTCGATAAAAGTTCGAATAAGTTCGTGAATCATGAATATATTTGTTAAATAAAATTCGAGCTCGGCTCGATTATAAACGAGTTAAACTCAAGCATTTAAGTTCGGCTCGATTCGATTATACCCCTACTTATTGATGTCCCCAAGCACCTGGGCCATCACCTCTATCAGGTTACACCCACCACAATTACGTAACCATCCTCGTGGGTCAGATGCTCAGCCCCATTGGGGAGCTCGAGCCCTGTTTACCAGCCATGAGGAACCTACCCACCACCGCAGTGGACTCAATATCCTCTTATGGTCGCTACTCGCAGCAGTTTGCTCCATGCGGTGGCTTTAGCAATGCTGGTTGGGACCAGAGATCATCAGCCACTGTCCATAATGCTCCAACTGGTGGTTATGATTATTATGGTCATGGTGACCCGCCAGGTCGAAGACAAACAACCATCTCTGCCTGAGCTATGCCAGCCTTAACCTTCACTTAATGGACATTCTGCCCCTTATGGGCAACCTGCTCCCACACAACAGAACCATGGCCAAGGATATAATGACCCCAGCTAAGATACGCAAATAACAGGTCATCAGTTTTATAACCAGCATACTATGGGACCGCAATCAAATAAATGTCCATGGCCAAGCAACTGCTCCCCAGTCTGGTTACAGTCAGCTGCCATCATATAACGACGAGCAAGCTTATGAAGCGGCCCAGGACCACCATGAGCAAACCAATCTGGAGATCTAGCTGATCAGGGTCATGCACCACTATCATATGGATCAGTCCCTCAGCAATATCCTTATGGATCCAACGCAGCTTCTCAGCCGCACCTGCCTACAATCAGATTTATGAGCCTGCATCTGGTGCTGTGGATGGGTATGCTCACCCAACATCAGCAGCTCATACTCAGCATGGGGGCCAAATTACTACTCTTGGCTATCTGCAAGTGGGACAAGCCCAGTTTCAGTCATATAGTTATGGACAGTACCCCACACCCCCAACAATGGTAGTCAAAGATGAAATTCACCATCCAACAGCCCCACATTGTTAGTCCTACGATCTTAAGGAGGTAAATCAGAAAGTTGGAGTTGGTTAGTGTGGGGAGGATTTTTTTTTCTCGACTTTGTCCTACACTAGCCAACTCAACTCTACCCGAGGGGCATCCCCACACCCCAACAAGATCACAGTGACCCTGTCTCAGGCAATACTAATTATGGGTATCATGGTGGTGCTGCTGAACCAGCTAATGGCACAATGTCCCAGTTTCAGAACATGGTGTTCTACCTGCTGCTAGCGGCCAGCCTGGTTTATGCCCTGCAGCCATCAAATCCATCTGGTTATTATGATCAATATTAGGGCACCAGGCTATTCTAACATTTAATAAAACGTCTCTCCCCACACTGGATTATGGTGGATCGTACGATTCTACTGCTCAATACGTTCGTCATTGATGAAATTATACAAAGCACTGCTAAGCTTTACACACTTTATGTATGATTTTATCTTTTTGACATCTGTGCTGGGGCGTGATTCTAGCTTTTAGACGTTTGGGGTGGAGCAATGAACCTAACTGTGCATGGAATATCGCCTTGGACATGCTGCCCATCTTTTGTAACCATGGATGCTGGACGTTCTTATGTAAGTTTTTCTTTTCTTCTCCAGTGTCGAAACGGAGTTTGCTTGGTGCGTTAAGGGCAGTTGGAGTAGGGTTTAGGGTTTACTGCTGCTCGCAAACAGTGGTCTGTTGCATTGAAGGTGCTAAGCCTGCACATTACTTATGGAGCAGAGCTCGACAGACAGGGAGCTTATCATTACAATCCACAAAAATTGGTTTCGGCAAGTCATTAGATTATCAGCTATCTATAGCTAAATAAGCTTCTATATTAACATATTATTTTAATTTATTTAGTATTTTTAGTCAAAATTATTAATTTCATATAGCCACTAAGTTGCCCCCACGGATTGAACCATCATAGCAAAAGAAATAAATTTTAGAGTCAATTTTTAACGGGGAAAATATTTTGTTGGATGTCTTATTTTTCTATGTAAAGAATTATTGTATTAAGACAAATGTCTTTGTGATTTATCCTTCAAAGAAGAAACCATTAAAATGATGATTTTATTTTTGTCTCCAATATAATGAGTACGTTTTATCCAAATTGATAAATACAATAATAATAAAGTCTTATTCCACTATATTGAATCAGCTGTATAGATTTTTTTTTCTATCATTTAATTCTATCTTTTATTATATTATTATATATAGTTAAATAAATTTTATCTTATTTTATTATTATTAATGAAGTCATCTTCAAATTGATAAATAAATTAAAATATTTAAAAATACATAGATATGGTTTAAGATTTAGTTTGAAGTTTTATTTGATCTATCAAAAAATAAATTAATTAAACTCTGCTGAAAGGACATGCGTTTTAAGTTTTAACTGAAAACTAATATGGAAGGCCTGGTAAAAAGAAAAGCTGGACCCTAGAGGGTCCTTGGTAAACCTGCCGCTACATTACAAACTTCAGAGTGCTATGCACGGAAGTAGGGTTAGAGATTAATTGCCTCGGCCATAAATTCAGTGCACTTAAATATGATTAAATTCCTGCAGAGCCAAGAATTCAGTGCACTTACAGTGATCAATTCCTTCAGAGCCATGAATTCAGAGCAGTGCAACGTCCGTGCTTTGCCTATATCATCAACATTTGTACTGTTGTTTAATTTGAATGAAGTTGCTATAAAGTGTGTCAGGCAATGAGACGCCTCCCATTTGATGAATTATGGTGCAGGGGTAACGCAGGTCAAATAAAGAGATCAAATTTGAAGATTGATTTTTGAATATGTACTGTAAGATGTATTTTGAATTTATTTGATAGGTGAATTAAGAAGAAACTCGTTTATTTTCAGAATTAATAGAATGAAATTCAAATATTTAAATTTAAAAAATTAGGGATAGGTCAATTATATGATGTTGTCTGGGTGTGAGCTAGCAAACGTTCATCATAACTCAGCCTGTTCACGAGTCAAAATGCAAGGCCTTGCATGCATCATGACTTCACTCTACTAGATTTGCTCCTTCACCTTCACGCTTCTTGTGCAGCTTTTGAGCTGCAACTTCCCCATTTAGGGGTTCTATGTCGCTTGCTCTCGAAGCATGCAAGGCCCTTCACTATCTTGTGGATTATTTAATATGTTAACACCTGAAAAATAGATGTTTAGGACAAGGATGCAAATTTAATTTTAAATATCTAATTGAATAAATAAAATGATAATCTCAGTTAGCCTCATTGACTATCCCTTGGATGACCGATCCGGTTTCACGGAAGTTTTCCACCGGCGATTAGGGTAAATCGGGAAGCGCACGCGGTGACCAGCCCAGAAGCCCAGCTTCCTTTGATTACGCCCTCATTTGGAAGTATCTAATTGAATCAAGATTTTTGGGATGAGAGTGTAAACTTGATTTATATTTTTGACAACCAATAGATGGGAAAATATAACTTTTATGCCTATCAAATACCAAAAAAAATTGTGGAAAGCATGTTTTTGATGATATATATTCATTAAATATAGCCCTGAACAGGGTGGATCTAAGATTTTAGGTTTAAGAAGCTACATGATCCGGTAGTAAGAGCGGGCCCCCCTTCTTGCAAAGTCAACGCCAAGTGAAAGTCACCGGAGCAGCCGCCCATCCGAGGAGAGTGTGGTCCGACCGGACGGACGACCGTAAACGGCCGGCCCGACCGGACTGCCGGCCGGCCGATGGAATCGAATACCCGGATGGGTCCGGCCGGCTCGCACTTATGGTTGGAAGACACCCAGTTAAAAAGGTCACGGACCGAGCTGACCTTTTGACCGGCCACAGTCATAAAGCGCCCCTGTTTATTAGTCTCCACAAAGCACAGGTAAACCACTGCGTATGTCCGGTCTGATGTTGAGGGAGCTGTCCGCTCGGACGACAAGTTTGGAGCAAGGAAAAAGACCCGAGGATTTCTCCTCTGACAACCGGTAGGTTTCACGTGTGTATCATGCTCCAAATCTTGTGACAGGGGATTCTGCTGTCCCATCGAGGGCATGCTTTGACTGTAGCGATATGGGTCAGGTAAGTTTTCTGACAGCCACATACCTAGGAAAGGACAGGTAAGCTTTCTGACAGCCGCATACCTAGGAAAGGACAGAAGACACGTATGCACCTAGGTACGCGTGCCCAGACCCTTCATAGCTCTATATAAAGAACCTCAGGTTTCGCCGGTGAGGTACGTATTCTGAGATTTTGGAAGCCACTTTGTTCATCGTAGCTTACCTGACTTGAGCGTCGGAGGGCCGTCGCCGGGACACCCCTCCCGGCTCGGTTTTGTTGCAGGTTCACCGGAGCACTCGAGGATCCAGCAGGGAGCGCCGCATCCCCAGCGTTCGTTGACTCTTGATTCGAACAAGATCAAATTGGCGCCGTCTGTGGGAACGCTCCTGCATTCGAACCAGAACAATGGACGAGGCTGGACGACAACACACGGTGGCGCTTTCAACAGAAGAACTCGACGCTCTGGTCGAGATGAGGGCCGCCAAACTTGTGGAGCAGAAACAGAAAGCCGCGGCCGAGAGGCCGGAGCAACAAGCAACATTCCACTGGGCCTTATTTCATACCCCTGAAGCCGCACCAGCTCGAAGAGATAGAGGCTCTTCTTCAGACGAAATGCCAAAGCGGGATGACAGAAAAGGGAAAGCCCCCCGGGCGGACTCATCTCCCGAGCGGATCAATCGCCAATTTTCGGAGGCTATTCTACAAGACCCTCTGCCCAAGCACTACGTGGCTCCGACGATCGGCGAGTACAACGGAACAACGGACCCGGATGATCATCTGGGTAAGTTTGATAACACAGCTACACTCCATCAATATACAGATGGAGTAAAATGCCGCGTCTTCCTTACAACTCTCTCGGGATCGGCTCAACGGTGGTTTCGGAGGCTGCCGGACGGGTCCATCACTAGCTTCAAGGACTTCCGAACGGCCTTCCTCCACCACTTCGCTAGCAGTCGGCGTTATCAGAAGACAAGTGTCAGCTTGTTTGCCATCAAGCAAGAGTCAAGAGAATCGCTTCGAGCCTACATCCAGCGATTCAACCAAGTGGCGATGGATATCCCAACGCCACATCGGAGATGATGATGAATGCCTTCACTCGGGCCTTGTGGATGGGGACTTCTTCCGCTCGCTCCGCCCCGAGATTATGATCATATGCTACATCGGCCAACGAATACATAAACGTGGAAGAAGCACAAGCCGCAAAAGGAAACTCCCACCGAGCGGGCACCTATTCATGCCGAGGAAACAACACGCCGCCAGCCCACCTAGAGGACCGAGAGTCAAGCAATCCGATCCCCACGCCAGTCGCACGACAAGAAGTGGCGGCCGCCCAAGCCAAAGAAGAGGTGGACCCCTATGTTCTGCACCTTCCACCGGACGGACACGCACAACACGAGGGATTGTCAAGTCTTCCCTTCGTGGTCAATCCTGTTCCAGGAAAGCCGAGCGACGGTCTCCTCCCATCGGCAGGAGACAAAGGACCCATGAAGCCGACCGAACCCGCACCGAAGGCGACATCAACAGACACCCGATCGGCATGGATCTCCGAGACAGAGAATCGCCGGCGTCCAGAGAACGGTCGCGACCGTCCACTCGGGAAGAGGAAAACAGAGGCAATACTTCCGGGGCGAGATCAACGTTATTGCCGGAGGGCCGACCGAGGAGACTCCAACCGAGCCGTAAAGGCGGCGCTCTGATCCACGCAATGGTCAGAGCCAAGAGCGGCAAGTGGATCGAAATCACTTTCGGTCCCGAGACTTGGAAGGAGTAGAAGTGCCCCACGACGACGCTCTGCTCATTAAAGCGGTAATAGCAAATTATACTATTCATCGTATATTTGTTGACAGGAGCTCGGTCAACATCATATTCAAGAAGGCGTCGATCACCGCAAATTGATCGTCACCATGACGACCCCGCTCTACGGGTTTACGGCAACGAAGTTCAGACAGATCCTACTGGCTACCCTCACCGAGAGGAGCCGCCAGAGGACCAGACAATAAACTTCGTGGTGGTCGACTCTCCCTCGTCCCTACAACGTCATTTTGGGACGACCGGCGCTCAGCGAATTTCGAGCTTTCGTAGAAGATAAAGTTCCCCGTGGAGGACAAAGTAGGAGAAGTACGTGGAGATCAGCTAGCAGCTCGGCGGTGCTATATAGAGATGGTCCGAGCAGAGGCTTGTTCCGCTCGGAAGGCGCCCCGAATTGAGGTACACGCCATAACCGAGAAACCTCCTGCTTTAATTTACGATGAAAAGGAGGAAGTTCAGATCCATCCGACCCGATCGGAGGCCACGACTTTTATCGCTTCTGATCTGGAGGAGGAGCAGAAGGAGGAGCTGATCCAATGCCTCCAACGAAATCATGATGTTTTCGTCTGGTCGACACATGAGTTGCCCGGAATTTCGCCGAGCCTAGCGCAGCATGAGTTGCATGTCCGACCGGACGCTCTGCCAGTGAAGCAAAGGGCCGAGCAGAATACCATCATCCGGGCGGAAGTAGAAAAACTTCTGGAGGCCGGCCACATACGCGAGGTGCAGTTCCCGAGCTGGCTTGCCAACGTGGTATTGGTCTCCAAGCCGGGCGGCAAGTGGAGAGTCTGCATCGACTTTCGGGACTTAAACAAAGCATGCCCCAAGGATTTTTATCCCTTGCCCCGGATAGATCAGCTGGTGGACTCTACAGCTGGTTGTGAATTGATTTGCATGCTCGACGCATACCAAGGCTATCATCAGGTGCCGCTCGCTCGCGAAGATCAAGAAAAGGTTAGCTTTGTGACTGCCGACGGCACGTATTGCTACAATGTGATGCCATTCGGATTAAAGAATGCTGGGGCCACCTATCAACGCTTGATGAACAAAGTGTTCAGGGAGCAAATCGGGCGGAATCTGGAAGTCTATGTGGACGACATTCTTATTAAATCCGCCCGAGCAGCCGATCTTTTCAAGGATATGGAAGAAACCTTCCGAACGCTGCGCAAATATGGAATCAAGCTAAATCCCCAGAAGTGCCTGTTCGGAGCCAAAGGAGGGCGTTTCTTGAGGTACATAGTGACCGAGCGGGGAATCGAAGCAAATACCAGCAAGGTGAAGGCTCTGCAAGACATGCCGCCCCCAAGAAATACAAGAGAAGTGCAAAGGTTGGCCGGCCGGATAACTGCTTTGTCTAGATTCATCTCCAAAACCGCCGACCGGAGCCTTCCATTCTTCAAGATTCTGCGCAAGGCTACTAAGTTCCAGTGGGATGAAGAATGTGATCGAGCGTTCGGAGAATTGAAGACATATCTTAATTCTCTGCCAGTGTTAGCCAAGCCGATCGGGGGTGAGTCACTTTATATTTATTTGTCGTCAACTGAGCATGCTGTAGGCTCAGCACTTGTGAGGGCAAGCGGCGAAGAGCAGCCGGTGTATTTTCTAAGTCACATTTTAAAAGATGCTGAATCTCGTTACACCGGGCTCGAGAAGTTGGCCTTTGCTTTGGTTCTAGCCGCTCGGCGCCTTCGACCGTATTTCTTGGCTCACACCATCATTGTCCGGACGAACAGTCCACTCGGAAGAGTACTGTTAAATCCAGAAGCGTCCGGACGGCTCATCAAGTGGACGACAGAATTAAGCGAATTTGACATCCAGTATCAGCCCCGCTCGGCGATCAAAGCCCAATCCGGGCGGGATGAAGCCCAGCTGCTCAGGAGGAGGGCCGGTCGGTTCACACTTATCGGCGATCAGCTCTACAAGAAGGCTTTCTCTCGCCCATTGTTGAAATGTGTGAGCTCGGAAGATTCGGCTTACATCCTCCAGGAGGTACATCAAGGATCGTGCGGAGGACATCCGGGCGGACGATCACTAGCCAAGAAGATTTTGCTAGCTGGATACTTTTGGCCGACCTTACAAATGGACGCCGCTCGGACAGTATCTACGTGCCTTTCATGCCAGAAGTATCACAACTTCTCTCACCGACCGGCAGAGGAGATGAAAGCATCAACCGTTTCATGTCCGTTCGATCAATGGGGAATGGATATTGTGGGTCCATTTCCGATGGCGACCGGGCAGAGGAAATTTTTGCTGGTAGCGGTCGATTATTTCTCCAAATGGGTAGAAGCCGAGCCACTAGCCAGGATCACCGAACAGATGGTCAAAAAATTCATATGGCAACACATCATCTGTAGGTTCGGTATCCCTCGCCGATTGGTTTCCGACAATGGGCGGCAATTCACAGGGAAGGTGCTGGAAGATTGGTGCAAAAGCTACGGCATCGAGCAACACTTCACGTCCGTGGCTTATCCCCAAAGCAACGGCCAAGCCGAAGTAGCCAATCGGGAAATTCTCCATATTCTGCGCGCTCGGCTCGACCGCGTGGGAGGAAGTTGGCCGGATGAAGTGCCGGGTGTTTTATGGGCCATCCGGACGACTCCTAAGGAAGGAACGGGCGTTACACCTTTTCATCTGGTGTACGGCGGTGAAGCGGTCATTCCAGTTGAAGTCGGCGTAGAGTCCGTCCGGGTCCAGTGTTATGATGAAGTCAACGCCGAGCGGAGGAATATGGAGCTGGATATGGTTGACGAAAAGCGTGCCAAAGCATCCGTTCGGCTGATGGCGTACCGTCAACGGATGAAGCAAAACTACAACCGGTGCGTCATTCCCCGATCATTCCAGGTCGGCGACCTTGTCTGGAAGAAAGTCAAGCCGGTAGGAGACGTCGGCAAGCTTGAAGCTCCGTGGGCGGGTCCCTTCAAAATCACCGAGAAGCTCCGCTCGGGCGTGTATTATTTGGAAGACGAGGACGGTCGGCAGCTTGATAGGCCGTGGAGCGCAAACCACCTCCAGCCTTACCGGGCGGGGTGAAAGGTGTGCCTATGTAAATCATCCTGTGTACGTCTTTCGACTGAATACTTGAAATGCAGAAATGAAAAGTCAAAAGAACGAATATAAGGCATCGTCATCAAGGAAAGAAGGCCCCTCGCCGCTCGGCCGGAGGTAAAAGGGTCGAACCGAGCGCGCGAGTATCGAAGGCCCCGTACCGTCTGGACGGAGGGAAATTAGCCGAGCCAAAGTGCTCGACGAAGCAGATCCTGAGCCGTTCGGCTAAGCGTACGTTCTCCAAGTCGGACGAAAGGTGCGCTAAATACAAATTTATATACTTTTTGGTCACCTATGTACTTGCGATGCAGGAAGTAGAAAGAGGAAAGCACATTGAGTATTCTCTGCTGAAAGGAAGGCCAAGGTTGCTTGACCTGGCAAGGAGTTAGCCTTAAAGCCGTCTAGCCCAGACGTTAAACCGTAGAGCCGCGCCGACCGGCTATAAACATCCGCGCCGACGAGCTCCGTCGTTAAAGATCAAGAGACGAGCCGGCGTCTATAAACCCTCCAAGCGGAAGACCGACGAGCTCCGTCGTTAAAGATCGAGAGCCGCGCCGACCGGCTATAAACATCCGCGCCGACGAGCTCCGTTGTTAAAGATCGAGAGCCGCGCCGACCGGCTATAAACATCCGCGCCGACGAGCTCCGTCGTTAAAGATCGAGAGCCGCGCCGACCGGCTATAAACATCCGCGCCGACGAGCTCCGTCGTTAAAGATCAAGAGACGAGCCGGCGTCTATAAACCCTCCGAGCGGAAGACCGACGAGCTCCGTCGTTAAAGATCGAGAGCCGCGCCGACCGGCTATAAACATCCGCGCCGACGAGCTCCGTCGTTAAAGATCAAGAGACGAGCCGGCGTCTATAAACCCTCCGAGCGGAAGACCGACGAGCTCCGTCATTAAAGATCGAGAGCCGCGCCGACCGGCTATAAATATCCGACGAGCTGCGGCGTTAAAGATCAAGAGACGAGCCGGCGTCTATAAACCCTCCGAGCGGAGACCGACGAGCCCGTCGTTAAAGATCGAGAGCCGCGCCGACCGGCTATAAACATCCGCCGACGAGCTCCGTCGTTAAAGATCAAGAGACGAGCCGGCGTCTATAAACCCTCCGAGCGGAAGACCGACGAGCTCCGTCGTTAAAGATCGAGAGCCGCGCCGACCGGCTATAAACATCCGCGCCGACGAGCTCCGTCGTTAAAGATCAAGAGACGAGCCGGCGTCTATAAACCCTCCGAGCGGAAGACCGACGAGCTCCGTCGTTAAAGATCGAGAGCCGCGCCGACCGGCTATAAACATCCGCGCCGACGAGCTCCGTCGTTAAAGATCGAGAGCCGCGCCAACCGGCTATAAACATCCGCGTCGACGAGCTCCGTCGTTAAAGATCGAGAGCCGCGCCGACCGGCTATAAATAATCCGAGAGGAATATCATCGACACGGCAATCACCCGCAGCCGATATTGTTAACCCGACGCTAAGTTCCGCTCAGACTCGAGGTATAAAAGGTTCTGGTCGGCCTATAACGAGCGAGGCAACACAGAATGATATTCGGCCGCACGGAAGGGCTGGGGAAAACACTTGCAAGAATGCACCTCGAATGCCAAAGGGGTGATAGCGGACGAGCGGACAGCACGGGTATTAGCAAGTGGACAGTGCAATAAGATAGAGTACACGAAAGGAAAACATTTCATTAAAATTAAAAACCTTAGGCCGAGTGGCCTAAGTACAAAAAGATTCATGTTCAGCCGAGCGGCGAAATTACAAGAATTACTCAATGTAGTCGTAGAGGTCTCTCGGAATGTTGCTCAAGAGCTCCATTTGATCGCCGGCCGGAATATTGGTGGACGCCGGAAGAAGGCCCTTTGACTTCAGATAGGTTATAGTAGCCGTCATGACCAAGTCGAAGCCGAGTACATCCGTAAATTTTCTCCGAGAACTCGGGCGATCGGATGTGGATTTGTCGGAGAGCGGCGACTGCCGGCCAAAGATCCCGGTATTCTTTGAAGGTCGCCGGAGCTTGTGAGGGCCTCATTCGACTTTCAATCTTCTCGCATCGGCCGAGCTGCCTTCTCCCGGCCGAGCCGCCTCCTTTATCTTCAACTCGTGCCCCGGCCTCCACGCTTTTCTTCTCCAGATCGGAGATGGGTGTTCTTCCGAGTGGTGGCCGAGTTATCTTCGTGTCAAGCGACTTGACTTGTCGCCGGACTCGGCTAGGGCGTGGGCCCAGTCACTGTTTTCTTACAGAGTTTGAGCTTTCACTCTTTAGCATGAGTAGGAAGGGCCTGGGAGCCGCTCGACCACCGCCTTTAGTTGCCTTATCTCTTCGTCTGCCATGGCCAGCGGTTGGAAACCGCTATCTCTTCCACCCATCTCTGAAGCAAGAAGGAGCAGTTGTCAAAAGCCGAGCGGAAATATTATGACAAAACTTCAACAAGCTTACCCCCGTAGCCGCTTGCATGTGGCTGTTGGCTAAGTTCCGGAGGGGGATCAGTGCTACGCGCGCCCGAGCGTCGGCCCACATCTCGGCGAGGGGCCCCTTCAAAGTAATGGTGTGCTCGGGCACGGTTGGCTGGTCGGCTTCTGGTAGCAACTCTTCAGTTGGAAGATGAAGAGTAACTCGTATTGTGCGGCCGTGACCAGGGATCGCCCGACCGGGATCAGAAGCTGGCGCAGAAATTCGCGAATGGACGGTCGAGCGTTGGACTGAACGGCGAGCAGGGGGGAGAGTGTCGACCGGAGTAGCCTCAACCGGAGTAGGCAGCTCGTCCCAGTCAGAAGGCGTCCGATCGGACGAGATGGTCTCGGGCACTGGCGCCTTGCCTTTAGCAGTCGCAGCGGCCCGGTCGGGGGGTTGGACCGCGGAGGTTTTACGCCCGTATACAACTGACGATCCTCAATCCCTGAACTTTTGTTGTAAGTGTTAGACATCTTTCTAGTTGATCCAGCCCGTGGGGCGACGTGGTATTTGTTGTGATGTGTGGGAAGATTGATTCTAGTGTAATTTATGGAGCCACGTATTTAAATTTTAAAAATACTTGAATTTACAATTAATTTTTTTATAAATAATCATTTTTTTTTAAAAATACTTACATCTATAGCATTAAACTTGTCACCTCTGGTGTTACTAAAAAAAACCTGACACTTTACATGGAAAATGTGAGAACACTGAACTCCTTTTCAATGTCATAATTGCTCCAACAGGATTCCGAATCCTTTAAGTAATTATATTGATCATGTCTGAGAGTCGAGTCGATAGATACTAGAGACATAGTGTTCGTTGTTATTTTCGGATGAGCTCTGAGGTAATGTGGACCTCCAGTGAACCTGCAACAAAATCGAGCCGGGAAGGCCGGCGACGACTCTCCGACGCTCAAGTCAGGCCACGGCGGGATGAAACAGAAGCAGAGTAACGAGACTGTAGCTACAGTGAAGAAAATCGCATACTTCTGTCGAAGTCTGGGGGGCCTTATATAGGGTCCCGGGGAGGCACGTGCATGCTTCCCAAAGCGTATCTCAGAATGGTCATGTCAGAAAAGTGTGTCTGACGCCATACCGCAACCGTCCGAGCATATCTCTGACATGATAGTGGAAACTTCCACCGTACGATTCTCTGTCCGGTCCAGCCGCTGACCATGCTATCCGTTGGCGGCACTTGGCTCGAGAAGGATATCACCAGCTGTTTACCTCCTTTGTCTTCTTTTGCACCTTTTGTCTGTTTCCGGGCCGAGCGGGAGGGCCGCTCGGCCACCCCGGCGGTTGGGTGTAAAGGCGTTCCGGACCGAGTGGGAAGGCCCCTTGGGCACATACTCGGATAGGAATCGTCCTTAGTTGATCTGCAGCTCAGCTGAGCGGACAGGCAGCTCGGCGCAGCAACTCCTCTATACGGGCAAATCATGAGCGTCGGAAGCTCGACCCGTGGTCGTGCTATCTTTGCGCCGGCCCTGGCGCTATCCTGGTCGAGCGGCCATGCGAACTCTCCGATCGGCAAGACCCTTAGGTTAACCCTCTTGACTTTGACTCCCACGTGTCGTTGACCACTGCCCATGTGGGTCCCCCTATGCTTACCACTGGATCACGTGCCTCCCCTTCAAGTCTAGTCGAAGGAGGCCACAAGTCCGACTGACTGGACTATTAGCCTAGTGGTGTGACAACCGCTCTACCACTGACGAAAATGTCTCTCCGCTCGGGCACCATGGAGGTGAACACTGCCGCTCGGCGACCTATCCCTTGGAACTTCAAAAGTTTTTGTTTGCCGCTAATTGCCTCATCGATCCAATGGCGGTCAATGCTGACGTCTTTAGGATTCCCTCGGAATTCGTACAAATCCACACCATTAAGGCTGAGCACGCGACCACGGCTGCGTAATGGGGCTCATTAAATGCGATCCTGTGAGCGGGTGACGCGTGGCGAGGCCACCGTCATCGGATGGTCGGACGATGTGACCTCTGGCTTTTTGAATTTGACTGTGAGATCTGGTCCTCGAGTCTTGTGACCTGAATCCAACGGCTCGGAGGAATTGAGCCCCGTCTGTATAAAGCCTTCATCACCTTCCTTCGCCGCCTATCTTCGTGCTCGTGCGTCCGAAGGCCTTCGTCTGCGTTCGGTACTCTAGTGAACCCGTTCCTCAGCATTCCGACAACTCCTCCTCTTCTTCGCTCACCCTTTTCCCTGTAAGGCTTCTTCGCCCCTTGTCTCTTCGTTCTTTCGTGTTTTTCTTTACACTCTAGCGGTGTTTGTGCCCCTCAGGCACTGTTCCGATCATCTCCTCCATCGACCCCTCCGTTTCTCTTTGGCCTTTGCCTTTCCTACTGTTCTGGTGATGAATAGCCCTTCTCAGCCTTCGGAACTTGCTCCTGGCCCATGGTACATGACCATGGAGTCATGGTTCAACGCACATGACGCGGAGAGCCTGACCAATGCCCTCGACCTTCCTTCTGATTTTGAACTGGTTTTGGCTTCGCCTTCCGACCGGCCACACATGCCACCGAGCGACACGATCTGCTTCTTTCGAGAGCAGTTTGTGGCCGAGTTACGGTTTCCTATCCACCCCTTTATCATCGAAGTCTGTAACTTCTTTCGCGTTCCGCTCGCCTAGCTCGTCCCTAATTCCTTTCGCCTCTTGTGTGAGATCATGGTGTTATTCAAAATCCATGACATACCTCTCCGTCTTGAGGTTTTTTTACTACTTTTATTATCCCAAGCAGTCCGAGCTCGACACTTATTTGTTCCAGTCTCGGATCGGCTTAGTCTTTTTGATAAGATGCCTTCCTCTAATAAACACTGGAAAGATTACTTCTTCTTCCTGCGACTCTCCGAACTGCCTCCCTTCCGAACAAAGTGACAGGTCGGGCTTCCTACTCCTCCAGTGCTAAAGAGATATAAGACCCGACCGGACTATCTCCAAGCAGTAAATATGTTGGCCGGCCTGAAGCTCGATATCCATAAGCTGCTACCAGAGGGGGTGATGTACATGTTTGGTTTGAGTCCAATCCGAACGAAGCTCCCGAGCAGCTTTGGTAAGGAGTTTACTTGTCTCTTTACTTTGAGTCTAACTGATTTTCTTCCTTTTCTTTCGCAGCGAACATTGTGATGGAGTCCGTGCTGTTCGGCATCTTGAAGAAGAAAGTCGCCGCGATCGAGGCGGCAGCTGCCAAAGAAATGGAGCGACTTGACATTGCTCCGGTCGTCTCTCATGAGGTTGAGAGAGAGGCGGATGTTGGGGAGTCTGCCGCTCAGACCTCTCCTATGGAGGTGGTGGGCGAAGCAACTTCAAACCGACAACCTGCCACTCTGGGCGACGACTCTGAGCCAGAGGACGATCTTCCCCTTTCCGAGCGAAAGCGACGTAGGACGGGGACGCCTATGCTTTCAGCCACTTTAGCGGTACAAGCGTCCGAACAGACGGGCGCGCTCTCCCCCAGAGAAAATGTCTCATCCGTCGAGGCCCTCTCCTCCGATCGGACTCCCTCCCAGCTGGAGCTGCCAGCTGACCCCATTGCAGTGCAGCCGATCAGTTCTTTGCCTCCAGCACGTCAAAGGATTCGCCGCTCGGGCATACTTTCTGCGCCGTCCGACCAGCCATCTGGTCCCTCAGCGTCCGCTCATACAATGCCAGGTGTGTGCCGCACAATAAAGGCCATTCTGCACCTTCCAATGGAGGCCTACATGGCAGAATCTGAGCGGCCTACGACCCCTGAACACGTTATCACCATCAGAGGGCCGCTAGACAAAGTATGGGAGGATGCCCGCGCCCGTGTCACCGCAATTCCCCCCGATCTATTGTCCAATAGCTACATGCAGCACGCCACCCGTGTAAGTTTTCTGTCCATACTCATTCGCGTGTCTTTTACGATCGGCACTCAACAACTCTTTATTTGTCAGAACTGGGTAGAAAGCGTGGCCGTCGCCGGTCGTATGACGATGTTAGAGGAAGAGCTGAAGAAACTCAAAATTTCAGGCGGCCCGTCCTCCTCTCAGACACCATTATACGCTGAGATGCAGAAGGAGCTGACCAAAACTAAGGCACTGTTGGAGGCCGAGCGGAAGAAATTGGCTGATCAGGCGTATATGCTCGGCCAGTTCGAGAAGCAGGTCAAAACCTTTGACCACAAGATGGAGCTAGCGACCACTTGGAAGAATCGTGCCATCGTCGATCTGGACGCCAAGAACGTGGAAGCTCGAGCTCTGGAGCAACGGGTGAAGGAATTGGCCGACCTGCTGGATGCTGAGAAAAAAAGCCGCTCGGCGGAGGTGACAGCTCTCAAGGACGAAATGAAGGCCCTCGAGGCCTCGCACGCTGCCCTCAAGAAGTACCAAGAGGCCGAGCCGAGCCGCTTTTCTATAATGAGGCTGAGCTACATCCGCTCGGATGAATTCGTTCAGAAGGTCTGCAATCGGCTGGTCCTCGCCTTCGAGGTGGCCATCGCTGCCACGACGGATCTTCTGAAGGCCAAGGGTCACCTCCCGGAGTCCTTTACCATCCTCGTCCGGGAACATGCTGCGCTTCTCACCACCATACCAAAACATGTTTTTAACTACCTTGAGTGAAGTGTCTTTGTAATTCTGCCGCTCGGTCGAAAAACCTTATTTTGAATGGAACTTTGCTTTTTGCTCTGTTAGCTTATTTTGTTAGTATTTCGGGCCGCAAAAATCGCTTTTTGCGTTGTGGAAACCCCAAAGCTAGCCACGGATCCGTGCGAAGATATATTTAAATTAAATCATGTACATGTTTCTACACTAAATCTATCTTAGATCTACATGAAAGAGAGTATACCTTTGTAGCGAAGCCCTTCGCTTATCCCGCTCGTCCAAAAGTTGTCGGATCTCGTAGAGTGTCAAGTGAACACTCCTCTACAAGTATCCACACGGACAAAAGTGGAGAAGAACCACTTAGAGTGTGCTAACACTCTTGGGTGGCTCGGCAATAGAGGAGGAGAGGGAGAGTAGAGAAGAGAGGAGGAAGAAGATGACTTCAATTAGCACACAAAAATGCTTAATGCACACAATTAAGTGGCCGACCACTTTTAGAGGCTTTTAAACCTCCATGTAATACCAAGAGTCATGACTCTTGGTCTCCCTCATGAGGTGACACACACATGATGTAGCCTTGATGATGTGGACCATCATCATTGGTCGACCCCCATGCCATGTCACAATGAAGTGGCATTTGGTCAAGTCAAACTTGACCCTTCATCTTCCCTCTCAAGTCAAGTCAAACTTGACTCATTTATCTCCCATGGTTGATCAAATCTGACCATTGATTCAAGTCAATTTGATTTAATGAATATCTATTTATTGAATTAAATTGATTCAATGAGTCATAATCTAAATTAGACTCATTGAACACATGAATCAAATTGAGTCCAACTCAATTAGTCTAATTTGGATTACTCTTAATCAAATTTGGTTCATCACATGAACCTAATCCTCTTGGTCCATCATATGAAACTATTCTCCATCTAATTGCCCTTTGTGTGTGACCCTATAAGTTCTTGTAATGTTGGTAATGCTCCTAAACCCATTTAGAAGCATAAGTAATGAGTGGTATCTAGCAACACATCATTACTACCCAAGTTACAAGAATGTTGAGATCCAACATCACCTTTGTGACTACTAATTGTGACTCTCACAATATGTGACAATGTCCTTCTATCCTTGACATCTAAATTAATCGAATGAGGCATAGACCGTGTCATCTTCTAATCAATTTATATCTTGAACTCCAAGTAGACTCACTCTAAACAAATAAGCTCAATATCTCATATTGACTCATTTGGGCATGGTCATGCACTTAGTGGTCTCACTCTATCAAAATCATGATGTCACTCCCGTCATATAGGAGGGATAGATCCCATCTACATCACTCACATCCCTCCACATAATTTGTTACATATCCAGTAATCACCTTTATAGTCCACCCAGTTACGGGTGACGTTTGACGAAGCCAAAGTATGCTACTTCTTATGTAGGGAACCATGGTGACTTCAGGTCCAAGGACTGATAGTCATACTAATAGTCACATGAGAAAGTATATGACACTCATATAACGATCCATGATACTTTCTCATGGCAGATCATTCAGTATATATTCTCCAATGCATACCCATGTGTTAAGTTGATATCTCTATATCCATGACTTGTGAGATCAAGTCATCGAGTTGACCTACATGCTAGTCTCATTGCATTTACATTATCCCTAAATGTTAAGACTTGACTAGGAATGATTAAGAGTAGTGTTCTCTATATCATCTCACTATCAATTCAACCAATCGATTGATATAGATAAGAACCTTCTACTCAAGGATGCTATTATATTTAGTTATTTGGCACCAATACAAGTAAGTATAATAACCATAAAGAAATGCCTTTATAAATATATATAGGAATATGATACATCGAGTCCATACAACAATCATCATATGATTGGCTCTAGGGCTCTAACTAACAATCTCCCACTAGCACTAGTGCCAATCAGTGTAGGCTCTAAGGCCCAATGACCTAGTGTGACCATTATGCTTTCTTTGTGCCAAAACCTTAGTCAAGGGATCAACGACGTTAGCCTCTGTGGGTACTCTGTAAATCTTCACATCTCCTCTATCGATGATCTCTCGAATGAGATGGAAGCGCCGTAGTATGTGTTTGGTCCGCTGGTGTGAGCGAGGTTCCTTAGCCTGTGCAATTGCTCCATTGTTGTCACAATAGAGCTATATAGGATAGACTATGCTAGGAACCACCCCAAGCTCAGTAATGAACTTGCGGATCCAAACTGCCTCCTTTGTTGCTTCTGATGCAGCAATATACTCGGCCTCTATTGTAGAATCAGCAATTGTATCCTGCTTCGAACTCTTCCAACTCACAGCACCACCATTCAAGCAAAACACAAACCCAAACTGCGATCTATAGT
Organism: Zingiber officinale; assembly: GCF_018446385.1. Lineage (NCBI taxonomy): Eukaryota > Viridiplantae > Streptophyta > Magnoliopsida > Zingiberales > Zingiberaceae > Zingiber > Zingiber officinale. The sequence continues at coordinate 88,030,568 of NC_055987.1, read as the reverse complement.
CATCCTGGTCAGTTTGGAAGCTGACATCACTGTAACCCTTTACAGCTAGCTCGTCATCGCCTCCAAATATAAAGAAATAGTCTTTAGTCATTCTCAAGTACTTAAGAATATTCTTGACCGCTATCCAGTGATGCTCACCTGGATCTGACTGGTATCTGCTCGTCATGCTCAAAGCATACAAAACATCAGGACGAGTACATAGCATGGCGTACATGATAGATCCTATGGCTGAGGCATAAGGGATCTTATCCATGCGGTCTCTCTCCTCTCTAGAAGAGGGACTTTGAGTCTTCGAAAGACTCACACCATGTGACATCGGCAGAAATCCTTTCTTGGAATTCTGCATGGCAAACCGTAGTAATACCGTGTCAATATATGTACTTTGACTTAGGCCAAGCAATCTATTAGATCTATCTCTATAGATCTTTATGCCTAGAATACAGGCTACTTCACCTAAGTCCTTCATTGAGAAACAATTCCCCAGCTAAGTCTTTACAGACTACATCAAAGGGATGTCATTTCCAATGAGTAGTATGTCATCTACATACAATACAAGGAAGACAACTGTGTTCCCAACAACCTTCTTGTAGACACAGGGTTCATCTTCATTCTTGATGAAACCAAACTGTTTGATCGCATCATCGAATCGAAGATTCCAGCTCCGAGAAGCTTGCTTTAGTCCATAAATGGACTTATGCAGCTTGTATACTCTGTCAGTATGCAGTAGATCTACAAAACCCTCAGGTTGTGTCATGTACACATCCTCGAGCAAGTTTCCATTTAGAAACATGGTTTTGACATCCATCTGCCAGATCTCATAATCGTGGTATGCTGCAATAGCAAGCATGATCCGAATGGACTTAAACATCGTTACTGGAGAAAAGGTTTCATCATAGTCAATACCATGAATTTGCTTGAAACCTTTAGATACCAAGTGGCCCTTATAGATAAATAGGTAATAAGTCCTTCCATGTCAATCTTTCTCTTAAAGACCCACTTACACCCAATGGGTTTGACGCCTTCAGGTGGATCAACCAAAGTCCATACTTGGTTGGTGTACATGGATTCCATCTCGGATCTCATGGCCTCTAGCCATGACTTAGAATCTGGTCTTATCACAACTTCCTGATAGGAGGTAGGCTCATTCTCAACGAGCATAACGTCATCATGGTCAGACAAGAGAAATGAGTATCTCTCAGGCTGACGACGTACCCTATCAGACCTGCGAAGAGGTAAGTCTACTTAAACTGGTTGTTGTTCCTCAACTCCTTGTGGAACAATCTCATCATCCTCAACACTTTGTGGTTCCAGTTCAAGTTCCATCAAGGCTTCAGTGCTATGGTCCATATCTTGAACTTCTTCAAGATTGAACGTACTCCCACTAGTTTTTCTAGAAACAAAGTCCCTTTCTAGAAATACCCCAGTCTTAGCCACAAACACTTTGTGTTGACTGGGAATGTAGAAGTAATATTCATTCGTTTCCTTGGGATATCCAATAAAATAGCACTTATCAGATTTGGGTCCCAGTTTGTCCGAGACTTGATGTTGAATGTAAGCCTCACAACCCCAAATCCTCATAAAAGACATCTGGGCATCTCTCCCAGTCTATATCTTATATGGTATCTTTATCACCGCCTTGGATGGAACACGGTTAAGTGTGAAGGCTGTTGTGTCTAGAGCATATCCCCAAAAAGACATAGGAAGATCTGTATGACTCATCATAGATTGTATCATATCTAATAGGGTACGATTCCTCCTTTCGGATACACCATTCCACTGTGGTGTTCCAGGAGGAGTGAGTTGGGATAGGATCCTACACTCAGCTAGATAGTCACGAAACTCATGGCTAAGGTATCTTAATACTCTTGCCTAGCTGGTTTTGTACTTCATTCTTGAATTCTTTGAACTTTTCAAAGGATTGTGACTTATGTGTCATCAGATACACATAACCATATCTACTAAGTCATCAATAAATGTAATGAAGTACCTATAACCACCTATGGCAGCGACATTGAAAGGGCCACATACATCACTATGTATAAGTCCTAACAAGTCAGTCGCTCTTTCGCTGTGTCCACTAAAGGGAGTCTTCGTCATCTTGCCTAGTAGGCATGACTCGCATGTCTCATATGATTCAAAATAAAATGAGCGCAGCAAATCATCTTTATGGAGCTGGGATAAGCGATTTTCATTTATATGACCTAAGCGACAATGCCAGAGATAGGTTTGGTTCATATCATTTGACTTGAACCTGTTGGTGCAATATTCCCTAAGTCAAGGTTGACCTGGTTGACTGAGCTTGAATTATTTCAAGCTCGAGTCTTGATGTTTGGATTTCTATGTTTGACAATACATGGAGACAAGACATGGAGATTGCAGGTGCAATTGTTCATGTGGTGAGATTGTGAAGGAGAGTTAAGTAGGTCAAGGTTGACTGGATACTTGACTGGAAAATCCTCGTGAGTGAATCTAGGTGAAAGTCCCGGTGAGTGAAGCCGGGCAGCTGGAAAGTTCTGGTGAGTGAAACCAGGCAGAAGTGAAAATCCTAGTGAGTGAAGCTAGGTGAAAGTCCTGGTAAGTGAAGCCAGGCAGTATGGAAAGTTCTGGTGAGTGAAGCCAGGTAGATGGAAAATCCTGGTGAGTGAAGCCAGGTGAAAGACCTAGTAAGTGAAGCTAGGCAGTATGGAAAGTCCTGGTGAGTGAAGCCAGGCAGATTGGAAGTCCTGGTGAGTGAAGCCAGGCAGATTGAAAGTCTTGGTGAGTGAAGCCAGGCAAATGAGAAGTCCTAGTGAGTGAACCTAGGTTGAAGGAAAATCCTAGTAAGTGAAACTAGGTGAAAGTCCTGGTGAGTGAAGCTAGGCACAGGAAATCCAGATGGATCAAGTTTGATCAGACATCTGGTGTTAGGAAGTCCAAGTGGGTCAAAGGGATTGATCAGACACTTGGTGAGCGAGTTCTAGCAGGTCAAGGGTGACCGGATGCTAGGCATGATGTACCAATAGGTCATAGGTGACCAGATGTTGGTTTAGAGGGCTTTGGGCTTGATTTTGGGCAAAATCAAGGAGCTGGATCGATCAGCCGATCGATTGGCTCATGCCCAATAGATTGACCGATCAATTGGGTGAATCCCCACGACAAGCTTCCTCCCAATCGATCTGTGGATCAATTGGGAGAGGCTCGCAATCGCATAGAACAGCGCTGGATCAATCAGCCGATCGATCCAGAGCTCCCAATCGATCAGGCGATTGATTGGGAGGTGTGATTCTGCGCAATAAGCCCTGGATCGATCGGTGGATCGATCCAGGCGTTTCTCTAGAGCTCAGAGGCGCTCTGATCGATCGACCGATCGATCCAAAGCCTCCCCGATCGATTGGGAGCAATTCAATCGATCGGGATCCGACCGTTGGCGCTGGATAAAACCGTTGGTGTGCGATTCCTTTGGCAGTTCTTGCACTGTTCACTCCCGATCTACACAGCGATCTTAGAGGGTTTTTCTCCAGAGCTCACCGCCAGTTCTTGAAGCTTCTTGGAGTAGCGTTTCTAAGGTCAAGAGGCATCCCAAGCAAGAGGAAGAAGCTAGCTAGGGTTTATTGTACACAATCTTGTAAGATTTACTTGTATTTGCTTCTTCTTCTCTTCTTGTTTGTTGTGTGAGTTTGTAAAGGCTTCTCCGCCTTCGATAGTTACCATAAAGGAGTGTTTTCATAGTGGAGAGTGCTCGTGTGTGTGGATCCTTGGATTAGTCACCTCATCTTGAGGTGGATACCAAGTAAATCCTTTGTGTTAGCGTTGTATGTTTTGTTTCTTGTATTTCCGCTGCATATCATTGAAGAAACAAGCAATGAAGAGCATGAGAAGCGTGACGAGCTATTCACCCCCCCTCTAGCTACATATTTGGTCTCAACAAGTGGTATCAGAGCAAGGTCGCTCTTCACCGGAATCATCGCCGGAAGGGGCAACAAGGCTAGAGGGTGTAGAAGTTGGAGCAAATTTTATCAAGTCAAAGACTTCATCATCAAGCTCAACTTCAAATGGAATTCCAAGATGGTCTTGGATTCGACACAAGGGTGCCTCCACCATTCAGAATGATGAGCTTCGATCTTTAGAGATCAAGGATCGAGAATTTCTTAATGGTGGAGATATAGCAATGGTTTGCTCTAATGGAAGGCTTCGAAGCTCCAAAGAATTCAAGGGGCAAAATTCTCAAGAGGAGAAAGTGGAGCCAAGACCAAATCCAAAGATGTGAGGCCAATGACAAAATGACCAAGCTTTTGGTCAATTTATTGCCGAGCAACATCTTGGAGCAAATTGGAGATTTTGAAGATGCCAAAGAGCTATGGAGCAAATTGGCAAACATTCATGAGATCCTCTCCATTGTACCTATCCAAGAAAAATCCAAAGAGAGTGACTCATTGGAGCAAGACCAAGAGGAGGAGAATTCCGAAGGTGAGAGATGCTCATCTTCGGAAGAAGAAGTCCAAGAAGCTTCATCTTCAAAGGAATGCAACGAAAAGGGAAAAGAGGGTGCATACTCTTTGTTTCTTGTAGAAGATGAAGATGAAGGAGCCTCCACCTCTAGGATTGACGGGGAGCAATTTTTGATGACGCCGGATCAAGAAGAAGGAGAAGTCTCCACATCCAGGTCAAGAGAAGAAGAGGATGAAGAAGCTTCCATCTCCACAAGTCAAGCAAAATCAAATGGAGGATCAAGTGCCATCCCTACACATGAAGGTATAAATGTTTCAATTAAGAATAAAAATCACATTATATGTTTTGAGTGTAGGGAACATGGGCATTACAAGAGCAAGTGCCCCAAATTGGCCAAGAAGAAGGGCCAAGTGGCACTAAAGGGCAAGGTGAAGCCTAAGGAGACCGTCCCCGGAACAAAGAAGAGCAAGGGGCACATTGTGTGCTTCTCTTGCAATCAAAAGGGACATTATAGGAGCCAATGTCCCAAGGGGAAGAAAGCGATAAAGGCTCATGGAGGAAGCACAACTCAAGGGGGAGCCTCCAAGGTAAAAAGAAAGGTATCATTTATTGAGCCTACTCCCTTGAATAATGGTAAAAATTATGCTAGTTCTAATTTTTATCATTTTAATGCTATTTACCATAGAAATAGGAAGCATGATAGCATTAAGGAGAAACATGTAGTTTTTCATGCTAAAACTACCATACCTAGGGTTAGGAAGGTAGATGAAAATCTAGGCAAGAAAACAAAGAATTTTAGGTATGTGCCTAGAAACAAAAATGCTCATGGATTTAATGAAAAACCAAAAGCTAAGGACTTAATGGTGGAAAATCAAGGCTTGAGGTCAAGACTTGATAAATTAGAAAAGACCCTAAAAAGGATGGAAAATATCCTAAAAGGGTAAAATGAGCATATACTAGGTCTAGGAGTACAAAAACCATCCAATGGCCATAGAGGTTTGGGATACAAACCAAAGGCTAAGAAGGATGTAATTTCTTACCATAGGGTTCCATATAGCTATGGAACCGAGTCTAGGTCAAATGGTCAAGTCAAAAATACTAGGAAGGTTATTCCTGAGAGTATTTTTGCAACAAAAGTGACTAATACTTCTAATAAGTCCAAGAAAGTCACAAGGGAAGAAATCCCTAGAGTTGACATAGAAAATGTGACCAAGGCTTCTAAGAAGCCTAACAAGGTCACTAGGAAGGTATCTAGGGAAGTTATCCCTAGTGAATACCTAGAGCATCCAAGGAGCACCAATAGGTCTTGGGTTCCTAGGAGCATTTTCTCTACCCCTTAGATGGGTTAGAGAGTGTCAACTCTAATTGAAAGGGTAGTTAACCCAATCATGATAAAGTTGGCACTCTAAGAGCATCTTCAAGGTTATTGTTAACCTTTGAAAATGATAAGGATTAATGGCTTACTCTTGGAAAGAGTAAGATGTGCCAAAAATTTGAGTTTTTGGATATAATTTTAATTGACACAAGAAATCAAGTCTAAAGAAATGCCAAGTTGGGATGTTGGCATTTTATTGGGAAGTTAAAGGCAAGTCTAAGCCTTATTTTAATTTGTTACTCTTTAAAAGAGTAATTTGTGTCAAAATTTGAGGAATATGTTTAATCTAAATTGGTACAAAATTAGGAAAATCAAAAGAAATATCAAAATTGAATTTTGGCATTTTCTTGAGAAATAGTGGGCAATGTAGGGTTAAATTTTAATTTAGCAAAGGATTAAGGATACTTAGATAGATAATCTAGGTATTTCTTTTATGCTAATTTGCCATGCTTTATTTGCCCATCATATGCCATGACTTCATATTTATTTTTGCATTCATACCTTATTATGAAAAATACAAAAATACCATGTCATGTCATACATACATCATATAGTCATAGGAAATTTTCTTTTGAAAATTATTTTTCTTTGATGTATGCCATAACATTATCATGCATTAGTTTATTCCTTGCAATTAAGAACTAATGACATTTATTAACAAGTAACATCCTTGGTGGATGTTCATAACCTCAAAATGCCTAGGTAGATATGCATGATCCCTAGATTAGGGCAAAACCAAACTTTACATCTCACAAAAGAACTATAAGGTGACTTGTATGTGTTTTAGTGCACATTAAATACAAGTGAGATGTTAGAATGATGAACAAAAATCAAGATGTTGATTTAGTGCATTCTCTTGAGTTTTAGGTTCATCAAAACACATAGTTATGTGTTTTCCAATCATTGGGAAAGCTAATGTACAAGTCATGTGCATTGAGCCCAAGGAACATGGTTGGATATTGATTTTGAAAATTATTTAAAAATACTTTTGGAAAACCTTGGTGAAGGCTATCTTTTGATAGTAATCATCATTGAACAGTTGAGCACAAACTAGAAGAAAACACTAAAGTTTTTACAAGTTTTCTAGTTTGTGTCAATCTTGGAAAATATGAAGTATTTTCTTAGAAAACTATTTTTCCTTGATGGTATATGCCCTAAGAAATGTCTACATGAATTTTCATAAATTTTCAAATCTTATAGAATTTTCTAGGGGTTTCTGAAATTCACTGAAATTGAATTTTAGTTTTTCAATGCTTCAATCGATCACCCGATCGATTGAAGTGCCTCAATCGATTGGGCGATCGATTGAGAGGAGTTCTCTCGCGAGCAGAAGCTCGCTGGATCCATTAGCCGATTGATCCACGCAGTCTGAATCGATCAGTGGATCGATTTAGCAAGGTTCAATCGATTGGAACCCAACTCCAATCGATTGGGGATGTTGATTTTGGCTAGGAAAGCCTGATTTCAGCATTTTGAACCACTTTTAGTCTAGGTAACCACTCCTAACCCCTCAAAACACATTTGTATACATTTAGGGGGAGTTTTCATGATGAAAACAAGGATGGATTGGTTAAGGAAAACTAAGTAGAAGTTTAGGTTAAGGTTTGGTTTCATTATTGAATTTATGAACATCAAAACTTCTAATCTTAGGGTTTCCTAAAGGTTTAGGGATTCCAAGTCATTGTTGGTGCAATGACAGAAGTTTCGTGCATGTCTTTAGGGGGAGTTACTCTTTAAGGACATGAAAAATACTTTTCATACACCTTGGAAGGTGGTTAACCTTCTTTCACGGAAATGCTCAAGGTTGAGCATTTGAAAATAATGGAGAGTGGATATCTTCGTTATTCAAGGGGTGTCTTCTCAAGGATAAGCATTTAATGATAGTGAAGGGTATGAGACCTTCATTATCGAGTTGTGAACAACGTTAGGTAACTCTTCAGGGGGAGAGTTTGCTTATTTTGATGTGTGCCAATAGGGGGAGAATGTGTGGTTAAGTTAAGCCTTCATTATCTAAAGAGAGAGTTTGCCCTCTAGGAAAGGAGGAGAATGAAGGAAATCATCATTCTCATATTGGCATGAAGGAAGTTGAGACTATGGGATTAGTCTAACTTAAAAGAGATATTGTCAAACATCAAAAAGGGGGAGATTATTGGTGCAATATTCCCTAGGTCAAGGTTGACTTGGTTGACTGAGCTAGAATTGTTTCAAGCTCGAGTCTTGATGTTTGGGTTTCGATGTTTGAGAATACATGGAGACAAGACATGGAGATTGCAGGTGCAATTGTTCATGTGGTGAGATTGTGAAGGAGAGTCAAGTAGGTCAAGGTTGACTAGATACTTGACTGGAAAATCCTGGTGAGTGAAGCTAGGTGAAAGTCTCGGTGAGTGAAGCCGAGCAGCTGGAAAGTCCTGGTGAGTGAAGCCAGGCAGAAGTGAAAATCCTAGTGAGTGAAGCTAGGTGAAAGTCCTGGTAAGTGAAGCCAGGCAGTATGGAAAGTCCTGGTGAGTGAAGCCAGGCAGATGGAAAATCCTGGTGAGTGAAGCCAGGTGAAAGACCTAGTAAGTGAAGCTAGGCAGTATGGAAAATCCTGGTGAGTGAAATAAGGCAGATTGGAAGTCCTAGTGAGTGAATGCAGGCAGATTGAAAGTCTTAGTGAGTGAAGCCAGGCAAATGAGAAGCCCTAGTGAGTGAAGCTAGGCAGAAGGAAAATCCTAGTAAGTGAAACTAGGTGAAAGTCCTGGTGAGTGAAGCCAGGCACAGGAAATCCAGATGGATCAAGTTTGATAAGACATCTGGTGTTAGGAAGTCCAAGTAGGTCAAAGGGATTGACCGGACACTTGGTGAACGAGTTCTAGCAGGTCAAGGGTGACGGGATTCTAGGCATGATGTACCAACAGGTCATAGGTGACCAGATGTTGGTTTAGGGGGCTTTGGACTTGATTTTGGGAAAAATCAAGGAGCTGGATTGATCAGCCGATCGATTGGCTTATGCCCAATCGATTGACCGATAGATTGGGTGAGTCCCCGCGATAAGCTTCCTCCCAATCGATCGGTGGATCGATTGGGAGAGGCTCGCAATCGTACAGAACAGCGCTGGATCGATCAACCGATCGATCCAGAGCTCCCAATCGATCAGACGATCGATTAGGAGGTGCGATTCTACGCAATAAGCTCTGGATCGATCGGTGGATCGATCCAGGCGTTTCTCTAGAGCTCAGAGGCGCTCTGGATCGATCGACCGATCGATCCAAAGCCTCCCTGATCGATTGGGAGCAATCCAATCGATCGGGATCCGACCGTTGGCGTTGGATAAAGCCGTTGGCGTTGGATAAAGCCGTTGGCGTGCGATTCCTTCGGCAGCTCTCGCACTGTTCACTCCCGATCTACACAGCGATCTTAGAGGGTTTTTCTCCAGAGCTCACCGCCAGTTCCTGAAGCTTCTTGGAGCAACGTTTCCAAGGTCAAGAGGCATCCCAAGCAAGAGGAAGAAGCTAGCTAGGGTTTATTGTACACAATCTTGTAAGATTTACTTGTATTTGCTTCTTCTTCTCTTCTTGTTTGTTGTGTTAGTTTGTAAAGGCTTCTCCGCCTTCGGTAGTTACCGTAAAGGAGTGTTTTCATAGTGGAGAGTGCTCGTGTGTGTGGATCCTTGGATTAGTCACCTCATCTTGAGGTGGATACCAAGTAAATCCTTTGTGTTAGCGTTGTATGTTTTGTTTCTTGTATTTCTGCTACATATCATTGAAGAAACAAGCAACAAAGAGCACGAGGAGCGCGACGAGCTATTCACCCCCCTCTATCTACATATTTGGTCCCAACAGAACCTTTTGGCATTTATGTTATAGATGAGGTTCTCTAAGTCTAGAATATAGAGTCCATTCATCAGAGGTGCACTACAGTAGAACATATCTTTTAAATAAACAGAACAACATTTGTTCTTTATTACAAAAGAAAAGCCTTTCTTGTCCAAACAAGAGATTGAAATGATGTTCTTAGTAAGAGCAGACACATAACAACATTAATCTAATTCTAGTACAAGCCCAGAGGGCAAAGATAGATAGTAAGTTCCTACAGCAACAGCAGCAACCCGTGCTCCATTGCCAACTTGTAGACCCACCCGCCCTTCGTCAATCCCCTGCTATTTCTCAGCGCCTGCACATTAGTACAAATGTGAGAAGCACATCCGGTATCCAATACCCACGATGCAGAAATAGATAGATTGACTTCTATGACATATATACCTAAAGTAGAAGTATCACTTCTTTTCTTCTTAAGATCTTCCAGATATACTTTGCAGTTCCTCTTCTAGTGCCCGGTCTGACCGCAGTGGAAGCAAGTAGCATCCTTGGCAACCCCTCCTTTAGGTTTCATTATCTTGCTTTTGCCCTTGGCTTGGGACTTTCCCTTACCTTTAGGCTTGCCCTTGCCTTTATACTTTTGCACCATCAAAATGGAGTTGGGCTTTAAAGGTTGAGCTCAGCAGTTCTTAACATGCTTAGCAGTTCAGGCAGTGGCTTGTCAATTTCATTCATGTTGTAATTCATGACAAATTGACTGTAGCTCTCTGGAAAGGATTGCAAGATCAAGTCTGTGGCCAACTCTTGGCCAAGTGGGAATCCCAACCTCTGTAGGTTTTCTATATACCCAATCATCTTGAGAACATATGGACCTATGGGAGTCCCATCTTGCATCTTGCACTGAAACAGTGCCTTGGCGATCTCGAATCTCTCGTGCCTTGCTTGTCCTTGATATAGTTCACGAAGATGTTCAACCATATCATAAGCAAATATCAACTCATGTTGCTTCTGAAGCTTAGATTTTATGGTCGTGAGCATAAGGCATGACACATCTAACCATCATCTTGATGCTTCTTATAAGCATCTCGGTCAGCTCGCGTGGCAGTGGCAGGAGGTGCCTTGGGAATGAGCTGCTCTAGGATGTACAGTTTTCTTTCTTGTGTGAGAACAATTCTCAGATTCCTATACCAGTCCAGGAAATTAGCTCCATTGAGCTTGTCCTTAGCAAGGATAGAACGCAGGGAGAAAGTGTTCGTGTTTGTCGACATGACAATCTACAACAGAAATAATGCAGAAAGTAAATATCATATTCCATTTATCATTTAATTAGGCCTTTAACTAAATGATACTCCCACTGACTCGTGGGACAAGATCCATATCATACTATGACTTGAGTTAGCTTTGGCTAAAATGCCCAAGACTTAGTATGATCGGTAGATAACAAATTATCAATTACATCTCTATGCAACTCTTGTTTATAGGATCAAAATCCACATTTATAAAAAAATCTTGAGTTAGCTTTAGCTAAATCACCCAAGATTTAGTATAAATGTGATTTGTATCATATCTTCCAACCGTTGGAAAATGCCTATAGTTATACCCGATCCAATTGAGTTAACTAGTTATACTCAATATAACTGAGTTTGTACTCACCCAAGCTTTGATAGGCGGGACCAAGATTGTCCCTCCACAGCCTACCAAGATAATATGCGTTGTTCTACTTTGGTAGATTCAACAACAACAAATGATCGAGGTAGTGATGGGTATCAAAACTTGGTAGGCATCTCGAGTTGACTTGATTAAGATCTAATCTAATCGTTAATGTGTATCATATACGCATCAAGGCACTAATTACCCTACACTAGCATGCATCACATACACACAAGCAAATATATCAAGATATATACATATATTGTGATGAGGTCATGCCCCTACTACGATCTTCTCAAGCCAATGAGAAGATCGGACGGTTAACCTAGGATCAACGACTTCTTCAAGCGTCTCCTTTGATCGCCTTGTGTTGTCGGCTTCCTTCTTGTGACTCCATCTTCAATTGTACATTACAAAATTGAAACTTGAGTTACATTCGAGTCTAAAACTATTTTATAACAGGAATATAAATAAAGGAGGCACGACGCGCAGGTCGCAAATCACATACAACACGCACAACACAAAAATGACACACAGGCCATATTATGAATTACAACACAATTTTTGTCCAATCAAATTGGGGGTTTTGGGCCATGATCATCACAATATCATACAAAATTATAAATTATGTATTTTACATAAATTTCTATAATTTTACTATTGATTTTATGAATTTTATGAGTTACAACTTTCCGGCGGTCCCGATTAGCGATTTTCGGGCACGATCGCGGGACAAAGCCCCTTGCAGGGTTAGGGGCAGCGCCCCTACTCACGAAATGAATGTCGCGAGTGTCCCATCTTGATCTAACAGTGCCTTAAATCACTATTCCAAAACAATTTGGGTGAGACCTTCCCGTTTCGGAAGGTTTTTCTCGGTAGTTGAAGCCTACAAGCGTACAAACACTTGTTGCTTCGCCTCTACGAGAAAAATACTCACAAAATCCATAAAAAATAGTAAACTTATAGAAACTTACAGATCTTAAATCTTTTCATAAAAATAAAATACAAACAAGTACATGCTTCGTACGTGACTTTGATACCACTATTAGCATTTCGGGCCGTAAAAACCGCTTTTTACGTTGTGGAAACCCCGAAGCTAGCCACGGATCCGTGCAAAGATATATTTAAATTAAATCATGTATATGCTTCTACACTAGATCTACCTTAGATCTACATGAAAAGAGAATATACCTTTGTAGCGAAGCCCTTCGCTTATCCCGCTCGTCCAAAAGTTGCCGGATCTCGTAGAGTGTCAAGTGAACACTCCTCTACAAGTATCCACACGGACAAAAGGTGGAGAAGAACCACTTAGAGTGTGCTAGAACTCTTGGGTGGCTTGGCAATGAAGGAGGAGACGGAGAGTAGAGAAGAGAGGAGGAAGAAGATGACTTCAATTAGCACACAAAAATGCTTAATGCACACAATTAAGTGGCCGACCACTTTTAGAGGCTTTTAAACCTCCATGTAATACCAAGAGTCATGACTCTTGGTCTTCCTCATGAGGTGACACACACTTGAGCCTTGATGATGTGGACCATCATCATTGGCCGACCTCCATGCCATGTCACAATGAAGTGGCATTTGGTCAAGTCAAACTTGACCCTTCATCTTCCCTCTCAAGTCAAGTCAAACTTGACTCATTTATCTCCCATGGTTGATCAAATCTAACCATTGATTCAAGTCAATTTGATTTAATGAATCTCTATTCATTGAATTAAATTGATTCAATGAGTTATAATCTAAATTAGACTCATTCAACATATGAATCAAATTGAGTCCAACTCAATTAGTCTAATTTGGATTACTCTTAATCCAATTTGGTCCATCACATGAACCTAATCCTCTTGGTCCATCATATGAAACTATTCTCCATCTAATTTCCCTTTGTGTGTGACCCTATAGGTTCTTGTAACATTGGTAATGCTCCTAAACCCATTTAGAAGCATAAGTAATGAGCAGTATCTAGCAACACATCATTACTACCCAAGTTACAAGAATGTTGAGATCCAACATCACCTTTGTGACTACTAATTGTGACTCTCACAATATGTGACAATGCCCTTCTATCCTTGACATCTAAATTGATCAAATGAGGCATAGACCGTGTCATCCTCTAATCAATTTATATCTTGAACTCCAAGTAGACTCACTCTAAACAAATGAGCTCAATATCTCATATTGACTCATTTGGGCATGGCCATGTACTTAGTGGTCTCACTCTATCAAGAATCACGATGTCACTCCTATCATATAGGAGGGATAGATCCCATCTACATCACTCACATCCCTCCGCATAATTTGTTACATACCCAGTAATCGCCTTTATAGTCTACCCAGTTACGGGTGACGTTGGACGAAGCCAAAGTATGCAACTCCTTATGTAGGGGACCATGGTGACTTCAGGTCCAAGGATTGATAGTCATACTAATAGTCACATGAGAAAGTATATGACACTCATATAACGATCCATGATACTTTCTCATGGCAGGTCATTCAGTATACATTCTCCAATGCATACCCATGTGTCAAGTTGATATCTCTATATCCATGACTTGTGAGATCGAGTCATCGAGTTGACCTACATGCTAGTCTCATTGCATTTACATTATCCCTGAATGTTAATACTTGACTAGAAATGATTAAGAATAGTGTTCTTTATATCATCTTACTATCAATTCAACCAATCGATTGATATAGATAAGAACCTTCTACTCAAGGACGCTATTATACTTAGTTATTTGACACCAATACAAGTAAGTATAATAACCATAAAGAAATGCCTTTATAAATATATATAGGAATATGATACATCGAGTCCATACAACGATCATCATATGATTGTCTTTAGGGCTCTAACTAACATGTTTTCCCTGGTTGGCGCAAATAACCGTGTGGTCCGAGCGGGTGCCGTGCTAGAGGGTCATTGTTTCCTCCCTTTGGGATTTATGGTCGCCGCTCGACGGTCTTTAGGCCGGGGGGGGGGGGGTTTATAGTCGCCGCTCGACGGTTTTCAAGCCGGGGGGGGTTTATAGTCGCCAGTTTGACTCTAGAGTTTAACATCGCCGCTCGACGGTCTTCAGGCCGGGGGGTTTATAGTCGCCGGTTCGACTCTAGTGTTTAACGTTGCCACTAGACGTTTTTCAGGCCGGGGGGTTTATAGTCGCCAGTTCGCCTCTAGAGTTTAACGTCGCCGTTCAACGGTCTTCAAGTCGGGGGGTTTATAGTCGCCGGTTCGACTCTAGAGTTTAACGTCTCCACTCGATGGTTTTCAGGCCGGGGGATTTATAGTCGCTAGTTCGACTCTAGAGTTTCACGTCGCCGCTCGACGGTTTGAGGGAGCATAGCCGTTCGGCGCAAATTTGTTATACCCTTGTGTTTCATGATTTCATTCTTGGAGTCAAAGGGTACCGAAGAATGGAAATACACATAATGAATTACATTGGCGCACCTTTCACCCAGCTCGGTATGGCTGGAGATGGTTAGCGCTCTATGGTCGTTCTAGCTGCCGTCTGTCTTCATCTTCAAGTTAATAGGCACCCGATCAGAGCTTCTTGATGATCTTGAAGGGCCCAGCCTAGGGATCCTCCAGCTTTCTTACGTCGTCAATCGACCTCACCTTCTTCCATACTAGGTCGCTGACCTGGAACACTCTGGGAACTACTCACCTATTGTAATTCTGCTTCATTCTTTGTCGGTACGCCAACAACCGGACGACTGCTTTGGCTCGCGCCTCATCTATCAAGTCCAGCTCCAACTGCCTCTGCTCGGCGTTATCCGCGTCGTACTGTTGCACCCGATCGGATTCTATTCTGACCTCCATGGGAACGACAACTGTTGGTTGCTACTCGGAAAACCTATAGGTTCCACTGTACAAAAATTTTGTACAAAGGTCTGAACCTTTTCCTAGCTACCATGTGTTCTTTTAAATTAAATTTTGGATCTCCTGCGGAACTTAACACGTTTGATCCAAAACTTAATCTATTTGTTCTTTTAGGTTTTGACTTGGATCTCCTGCGGAACTTTACACGTTCGACCCAAGTCTCCTTAAGTTATTAATTCCATTAAATATTAATTTCCATAATTGGTTCCCAGTACTGACGTGGCGAGGCACATGACCTTCTTGGATATGGGAGCAACCACCACCGACTAGACAAAACCTTTTATAGAAAGCTAATATTTAATTTCCTAAAATAACTTTAGGTTAACCAAAGAGAACAATCAAATCACAAGGAAAAGAAAAAACAAAAGAACACAGCATCGAAAAAACATATTCGAAATTCTAGAACGTAAGCCTTTTGTATTTGGTATTATTTCCATAAATAACTAGCATGATGTGGAAATAAAAATTACTAGTTATACCTTGTAGAAAAACCTCTTGATCTTCTACCGTATTCCTCTTCTAACCTCGGACGTTGTGTGGGCAACGATCTACCGAGATGAGAAACCACCAACCACCTTCTTCTCCTCCAAGCAAGGTTCGGCCACAAAGGAAGAACTTCACCAAAGAAGAAAACCAAAATACTAACCAAGCTCCAAGAGATGCTAGCTTTCTCTCCTTCTTCTTCTTCTTCTCCAAGTAGTATCCGGCCACCACAAGAGCTCCAAGGAAGGGAGAGAGGTTCGGCCACCACAAGAGGAAGAGAGGGAGAGGATGACCGGCCACACCAAGGAACAAAAGAGGGAGAGAAAATAATAGAGGTTGTTTTTCATGAAGGCACCCTCACCCCTTCTTTTATATTCCTTGGCCTAGGCAAATTAGGGAATTTAATTACAATAGAATTTCCTCAATTTCCTTGACATGATTTAATTTGAGAAAAATAAAATAAAATTTCTCAAATAAACCAATGGCCGGCCACATCAATGAAGGAAAAAATTAGACAAGTTTTAATCAACAATTAAAACTTCCTAATTTGTTTCCGGAAATTTTAAAAAATAAAATTTCTCTTTAAAATCTCTTCATGGTTGATAAAAGGAAATTTCTATAATTTTAATTTTATCAACATGTGAATAATTTTTAAAGAGAAAATAAAACATCTCTCCAATCTACAAATAAGGAAAGAGATCTAATCTCTTTCTTTAATCTTTTGTAGATCTTTTACAAGAGAGATATTTTAATTTTAATTCTCTTTAAATTATATCTTCCACATAATAATAAAAATTAAAATTAATTTTTTTTTTAATTTAATTTGGCCGGCCCTACTAGCTTGGATTCAAGCTAGGGCCGACCAGCTTGTTCCCAAGCTAGCTTGGCCAGCCCCTATTGGGTGGGTATATAAGGTGGGTATAGGTGGGTATAGAACTCTATAAATAAGAGGCTACGATAGGGACCGAGAGGAGGAATTGGTTTTGGTCTCCCGATAAAATTAAGCATCCCGTGTTCGCCCCGAACACACAACTTAATTTTATCAATGATAATTCATTCCACTAGAGAACTATCATTGAACTACCGCACCAATCCCAAATTACATTTTTGGGCTCCTTCTTATTATGAGTGTGTTAGTCTCCCTGTGTTTAAGATATCGAATGTCCACTAATTAAGTGAGTTACTGACAACTCATTTAATTAATATCTAAGTCCAAGAGTAGTACCACTCAACCTTATCGTCATGTCGGACTAAGTCCACCTGCAGGGTTTAACATGACAATCCTTATGAGCTCCTCTTGAGGACATTATCAACCTAGTATCTCTAGGACACAGTTTCCTTCTATAATCAACAACACACACTATAAGTGATATCATTTCCCAATTTATCGGGCTTATTGATTCATCGAACTAAACCTCACCCATTGATAAATTAAAGAAATAAATATCAAATATATGTGCTTGTTATTATATTAGGATTAAGAGCACATATTTCCATAATAACCGAGGTCTTTGTTTCTTTATAAAGTCAGTACAAAAGAAACGACCTCAAATGGTCCTACTCTAGTGTAATTATACAGTCAAGATAAACTGATACCTAATTACACTACGACCTACTAATGGTTTGTTCCTTTCCATTTTGGTCGTGAGCTACTGTTTATAATTTATAAGATAACATTATCTTCTACATATGACACCACATGCTATGTTATCTACAATATAAATTAATTGAACAACTACAAACAAATGTAGACAATTTGACCAAATGTGATTCTTTATTCATAATGAATGTTTACAAAGCTTAGGCTTTCAGTATACACTCCAACAATCTCCCACTTATACTAATGACTAAGCTGCCATATCTTCTACCATACATCTGATTCTCATTCCCTCCACATGCCGATCGAAAGCTTTCGCCGGAAGGGCCTTAGTGAAAGGATCTGCCAGGTGATGCAATCTTGGCGATGACAACTTCTCCTCGCTTCACGATATCTCGTATCAGGTGGTACTTGCGCTCTATATGTTTACTTGCCTTATGAGCTCGTGGTTCCTTCGAGTTTGCAACTGCACCGCTATTATCACAATAAATTGTGATGATTTTGGGCAAACCAGGAATCACATCTAAGTCCATTAGAAAGTTCCTGAGCCATACTGCTTCTTTAGCTGCCTCAGAGGCTGCTACATACTCAGCTTCCATGGTTGAGTCCGAAACGCATTTCTGCTTAACACTCCTCCATGAAATGGCTCCACCTCCTAAAGTAAACACATAGCCTGATGTAGACTTACTGTTATCCCTATCTGATTGGAAATCAACGTGTAACCGGGAGCAGATCGTCGCTTGGTAAACTAGCATATAATCTCTAGTCCTTCTCGGTACTTCAATATATGCTTTCCAATGTCCTTGTCAGGTTACTCGATATCTCGACCATGCCCACAAAACAAATATCGGTCTCGTACAAAGATTGCATACATTAGGCTTCCTACAAGCATAAGGACTTTCATGTCCTCTATCTCTTTCGGCCTTTGGAGACATCTCTTTAGATAGAGATACCCCATGTCTAAAAGGTAAGAAACCTTTCTTGGAATTCTGCATACTAAAACGAGCAAGGATTGTATGAAGCTTGGGATGGACACAACATTCTTTTCTTACGATCCCTTATAACTTTGATCCCAAGAATGTGTGCACAATCTCCTAAGTCCTTCATATCAAATTGTTTGGACAACCATACCCTTACGTCTGATAATACCTTGACATTGTTGCCAATTAACAAAATATCATCTACGTATAGTACAAGAAATACCACCACGTTTCCGTTACACTTCTTGTATACACAAGACTCATCCGGACACTGAATAAATCCATACGACTGGATTACTTCATTAAACCGGATGTTCCAAGACCTTGAAGCTTGCTTCAATCCATAAATGGACCGATTGAGCTTGCACACTAGATGCTCTTTGCCTTTTTCAATGAACCCTTCTGGTTGCTTCATATGGATGTTCTCTTCAAGACTTCCATTAAGGAAAGCTGTCTTGACATCCATTTGCCAAATCTCATAATCCATATGAGCAGCAATGGATAAGAGTATCCGGATAGACTTAAGCATGGCTACCGGTGAAAAGGTTTCCTCATAATCGATTCCCTCTTTCTGAGTGTACCCTTTTGCAACAAGCCTAGCTTTGAAGGTTTCTACCTTCCCGTCTGTCCCTCTTTTTCTTTTGTAGATCTACTTACATCCAACGGCTTTTACACCATCAGGTGGTTCAACAAGCTCCCAGACCTTATTAGAGTACATAGACTCTATTTCAGAATTCATCGCCTTTTGCCAAGATGCTGCATCTGTATCTTGGAGTGCTTCGTCATATGTCCGGGGATCAGGTTCATGTTTACTAGATCCGAAGACTCTCCCAAAAACATGAATCTTTCAGGTTGCCTTACAACCCTCCCACTACGACGAGGCACTGTCTGTGGTTGTGTATTATGTGTGACACGTGTTGCAGTCTCTTGTGATACTTCATCTTGTACTGTTGGTACTAAAGTAGACGTGTCCTCTCTTAGTTCTTCTAAAACAACTTTACTACTGGGCTTGTGATCCATTATATAGTCTTCTTCTAAAAACTGGGCATTGGTGCTAACAATGACCTTCTGGTCTTTAGGACTATAAAATAAACCACCTTTCGTTCCTTTGGGATATCCTACAAACACACGAACTTCTGTACGGGATTCTAACTTATCAGCATCTGGTTTCAGCACATGTGCTGGACTACCCCAAATCCGAATATGTCTTAGACTGGGTTTTCGCCCATTCCACAATTCTATGGGAGTAGAAGAAACTGATTTAGAAGGTACTAGGTTCAAAACGTATACATCGCTTTTCCAGAGCATATCCCCAAAACGAATTTGGTAATTCGAATAACTCATCATCGATCTAACCATCTCTATAAGAGTCCTATTCCTTCGCTCGCTACACCATTCTGTTGGGTTGTTCCAATCCGGCCTCGATAAGTAATTCCTAAACTCTCCTAAGAGGTATTCGCCACCACGATCGATCAGTAGTGTCTTGATACTTTTACCTAGTCATTTTTCCACACCTTGTATTCTTTGAACTTATCAAAGCACTCGGACTTGCGCATTAGGTAAATGTATCCATATCTTGAATAATCGCTCATGAAAGAGACAAAATATTCAAAACCTCCTCAGACCACACAAATCAGAGTGAACCAACTCTAACACTTCTTTGGCTCTATACCCCTTGGCCTTGAACGACCTCTTGGTCATTTTACCTTCCAAGCAGGATTCACAAGTTGAAAAATTTTCCAACTCTAATGAACCCAAAAGTCCATCGGCTATAAGCCTCCGAATCCTACTTAAGTTAATATGACCAAGCCTTAGATGCCAAAGATATGCTTGGTTCATTTCCGAAGGTTCTTTTCTCTTATTAGAATTAGAAGATGAGTTATAAATTTCCATGTTTTGCTTTGTGGAAGAAATTGGATTTAAAGTATACAAATTGCCAACTAATGCACCAGAACAGATAATCACTTTATTTCTTTTAATAACTACATCGTTACTGAAAGAAACTGAATATCCATCTAAAAACAGTTTAGAAACTGAAATTAAATTCTTTCTAAAACTGGGTACATAAAGACAATTTCTTAAAATCAAATTTCTATTTCTACTAAAAGATAAGTAGACGTCTCCCACTGCAACAGCTGCCACCTTAGTAGCATTGCCCATGTAGACGGTAATTTCTCCTTCAGTTAGTCGGGTTTCCTGGAACCCCGCAAGGAATTGCAGACATGATCGATGGCTCCGTATCTACACACTAGGTGTTGGTAGATAATACCGCTAAACATGTTTCAACAACTAGAGTATGAGATATACCTTTGTTTTGGTTCTTACGAGGACAGTCCGCCTTCCAATGTCCTGCCTGATGAAGCACTTGCCCTTCGACTTCTTCATTCCAGCTTTAAATCCCATACTCGGAGATTTATTCACTTTCTTTGTTGAACCAGCTTGTTTCTTCTTCTTCTTTCCTTTCGGTTTAGAAGTAGAACCATTTTCAGCATAGTGAATTTGAGCATTGTGACGAAATAATCCTTCTGCTGCTTGAAGTTCTGTCAGTAGTTCCGCTAATGAATAAACCCTCTTATTCATATTATAGTTCAGGCGAAACTGCTCAAAACTTCTAGGTAGCGTTTGGAGGATCATATCGATCTGGGTTTCCCCATCAATTTCTCCTCCAAGGATCTGTATCTCGTTCAGATAAGCCATCATCTTTAGGATATGATCCCTTACAGGAGTACCCTCTTGCATGGTGGCTATCATTATCTTTCTCATGGCTTCTTGCCTAGAAGCCCTATCCTGATGACCAAAGAGTTCCTTGAGATTGTTCATAATATCATAAGCTGTTGGTAAATCTTGATGCTGATGTTGCAATACATTTGACATTGAAGCCAAAATGTAACACCGCGCCATCTCATCTGCTTTTACCCATTTCCTATGATATTCAATCTCCTCTTGGGTAGATTCACCAGTAGGTGCTTCAGGGCAAGGCTCAGTCAGTACAAATTTATAGCTTTCAGCAGTAAAAACAATGTCCAGGTTCCTTTTCCAATCTATGTAGTTTGGTCCAGTAAGTCTATTCTGTTGAAGTATGATGGACAGTGGGTTGAAAGTCATCCTAAGAATCACAAATAACTTTTGGTCAGAACTCTAAATTTAGAATAATATTGATTCCTCAAACAATACTATTTTAAATTAACCAACACCTCAAAACACTGTGAATTTTGTATGCCATGTTAGTGTGGACGTATACAAATTCAACATTTGTAAAAGGAGGGTTTTAACCCATTAATTTTATTATCTTGTCAACCTAACTTTTTGACAAATAAAATTAATAGTTGGTATCTCTTGGTCACAAAAATAATAGCAGTGACTCCGATGAGGAGGATACTATTAGATGTGTCTAAGTGTATACCATTACTTGACACTAAGTCCATTAATAAGATTATGCCCCTTCCGTTGGGGAAGATCACACGCTCTTAATTAACTTCCTATAGTCATCCAAAAATGGAAGTCTGTTCTAGTGATCCACAAGCAAGCTCATCCGTTATGGAGGAAGACACTCAGAGCCAACGCGCAAGCTTGTTTGCATCACTTACAAACCAGTAATGGAGACCATGGGATTTATTTAAAAATCCCTCTCCCACTTAGTTATTTATAAACGAGGAATTTTAACTATGCTAGCCTACTTTACTTGTAAACTAACATACAACACAGCATAAAAAGCAATAGAGAAACTAATTTTCAACTATTATGGCTTTTATCTATAGTTGTCCTCCGTGTGTTGTCATCCCAAGCTGCTGCCATATTTGGCCACCGCCACCGGGTCTAGCTGTCGCATCCATCTTGCTCCTTGTTCCGCTGCGCCTCTGGTCCTCAAAATGTTCCACGCTTTGCAAGATTCGATCCGCGACATAAATAGAATTTTACATTTTGATCCTATATTCCATAAAAGGAATGTACATGTATCTAGATCAAAAATAAAATCCTAATAAAACTAAATACAGCTCCTGCTGTATTTGAATACAATCATGCACACACATTTAAATGCCCTTGACATGTCCAAGGGTCCAATCACACATAATAACTAAAAGCCATAATAGTTGGATCCTGCATCCACA
Source organism: Zingiber officinale (assembly GCF_018446385.1). Lineage (NCBI taxonomy): Eukaryota > Viridiplantae > Streptophyta > Magnoliopsida > Zingiberales > Zingiberaceae > Zingiber > Zingiber officinale. Next base: position 88,008,269 of record NC_055987.1, on the reverse strand, counting down.
AAGTTAGCACATCCTACTATTAACCTGCCTAAATTATGTATGACATGTGCATAATTAAACTAAATACCAAATACACAGAGGCAAAACCCTAGCTCTGATACCAATTGTTGGTTGCTACTCGGAAAACCTATAGGTTCCACTGTACAAAAATTTTGTACAAAGGTCTGAACCTTTTCCTAGCTACCATGTGTTCTTTTAAATTAAATTTTGGATCGCCTGCGGAACTTAACACGTTTGATCCAAAACTTAATCTATTTGTTCTTTTAGGTTTTGACTTGGATCTCCTGCGGAACTTTACACGTTCGACCCAAGTCTCCTTAAGTTATTAATTCCATTAAATATTAATTTCCATAATTGGTTCCCAGTACTGACGTGGCGAGGCACATGGCCTTCTTGGATATGGGAGCAACCACCACCGACTAGACAAAACCTTTTATAGAAAGCTAATATTTAATTTCCTAAAATAACTTTAGGTTAACCAAAGAGAACAATCAAATCACAAGGAAAAGAAAAAACAAAAGAACACAGCATCGAAAAAACATATTCAAAATTCTAGAACGTAAGCCTCTTGTATTTGGTATTATTTCCATAAATAACTAGCATGATGCGGAAATAAAAATTACTAGTTATACCTTGTAGAAAAACCTCTTGATCTTCTACCGTATTCCTCTTCTAACCTCGGACGTTGTGTGGGAAACGATCTACCGAGATGAGAAACCACCGACCACCTTCTTCTCCTCCAAGCAAGGTTCGGCCACAAAGGAAGAACTTCACCAAAGAAGAAAACCAAAATACTAACCAAGCTCCAAGACATGCTAGCTTTCTCTCCATCTTCTTCTTCTTCTCCAAGTAGTATCCGACCACCACAAGAGCTCCAAGGAAGGGAGAGAGGTTCGGCCACCACAAGAGGAAGAGAGGGAGAGGATGACCGGCCACACCAAGGAATAAAAGAGGGAGAGAAAATAATAGAGGTTGTTTTTCATGAAGGCACCCTCACCCCTTCTTTTATATTCCTTGGCCTAGGCAAATTAGGAAATTTAATTACAATAAAATTTCCTCAATTTCCTTGACATGATTTAATTTGAGAAAAATAAAATAAAATTTCCCAAATAAACCAATGGCCGGCCACATCAATGAAGGAAAAAATTAGACAAGTTTTAATCAACAATTAAAACTTCCTAATTTGTTTCCGGAAATTTTAAAAAATAAAATTTCTCTTTAAAATCTCTTCATGGTTGATAAAAGGAAATTTCTATAATTTTAATTTTATCAACATGTGAATAATTTTTAAAGAGAAAATAAAACATCTCTCCAATCTACAAATAAGGAAAGAGATCTAATCTCTTTCTTTAATCTTTTGTAGATCTTTTACAAGAGAGATATTTTAATTTTAATTCTCTTTAAATTATATCTTCCACATAATAATAAAAATTAAAATTAAATTTCTTTTTTAATTTAATTTGGCCGGCCCCCACTAGCTTGGGTTCAAGCTAGGGCCGACCACCCAAATTCATACCTAGGCCGACCCTAGCTTGTTCCCAGGCTAGCTTGGCCGGCCCCTATTGGGTGGGTATATAAGGTGGATATAGGTGGGTATAGAACTCTATAAATAAAAGGCTACGATAGGGACCGAGAGGAGGAATTGGTTTTGGTCTCCCGATAAAATTAAGCGTCCCGTGTTCGCCCCGAACACACAACTTAATTTTATCAATGATAATTCATTCCACTAGAGAACTATCATTGAACTACCGCACCAATCCCAAATTATATTTTTGGGCTCCTTCTTATTATGAGTGTGTTAGTCTCCCTGTGTTTAAGATATCGAATGTCCACTAATTAAGTGAGTTACTGACAACTCATTTAATTAATATCTAAGTCCAAGAGTAGTACCACTCAACCTTATCGTCATGTCGGACTAAGTCTACCTGCAGGGTTTAACATGACAATCCTTATGAGCTCCTCTTGAGGACATTATCAACCTAGTATCTCTAGGACACAGTTTCCTTCTATAATCAACAACACACACTATAAGTGATATCATTTCCCAATTTATCGGGCTTATTGATTCATCGAACTAAACCTCACCCATTGATAAATTAAAGAAATAAATATCAAATATATGTGCTTGTTATTATATTAGGATTAAGAGCACATACTTCCATAATAACCGAGGTCTTTGTTTCTTTATAAAATCAGTACAAAAGAAACGACCTCAAATGGTCCTACTCAATACACTCTGAGTGTACTAGTATAATTATACAGTCAAGATAAAATGATACCTAATTACACTACGACCTACTAATGGTTTGTTCCTTTCCATTTTGGTCGTGAGCTACTGTTTATAATTTATAAGGTACTGATAACATTATCTTCTGCATATGACACCACATGCTATGTTATCTACAATATAAATTAATTGAACAACTACAAACAAATGTAGACAATTTGACCAAATGTGATTCTTTATTCATAATGAATGTTTACAAAGCTTAGGCTTTCAGTATACACTCCAACAACAACCTCCCCTCCGTACACCAAGTGGAAAGGAGTGACCCCCGTTCCCTCCTTAGGGGTCGTGCAGATCACCCATAATACGCCTGGGAGCTCGTCCACCCAGCTGCCTTCGACATGGTCGAGCCGAACTCAAAGAATTCGAAGGATCTCCCGATTAGCAACTTTGGCATGGCCGTTGCTTTGCGGGTAGGCCACGGAGGTGAAGTGCTGCTGAATGTCGTACTCCTCACACCATTCTTGGAAATGCTGGCCGACAAATTACCGCCCATTGTCGGACACGAGCCGACGTGGAATGCTGAATCGACATATATGTGCTGCTAGATGAACTTCTTGACCATCTGCTCGGTTATTTTTGCCAGTAGCTCGGCCTCGACCCATTTGGAGAAATAGTCCACTGCCACGAGTAAAAACTTTCGCTGCCTGGTTGCCATAAGGAATAGTCCCACAATGTCCATACCCACTGGTCGAACGGGCAGGATACTGTAGACGCCTTCATTTCCTCCGTTGGTCGTTGGGAGAAATTGTGATATTTTTGACAAGACAGGCAGGTAGTGACCGTCCGAGTAGCATCTTCCTGGAGAGTCTGCCAAAAGTACCCGGCCAGTAGAATCTTCCTTGCCAGCGAGCGACTGCCGGATGCCCTCCGTAGGATCCTCGATACACTTCCTGTAAAATGTACTCCGTATCTTCCAAGCTGACACATTTTAGCAGCGGTCTGGAAAAAGCCTTTTTGTAAAGCTGATCCCCGATGAGGGTGAACCGACCAGCTCTCTTCCTCAGCAACTGAGCTTCTTCCCGATCGGATGACGTAGCTCCCGATCGCAAAAATTCCACTATGGCCGTTCTCCAGTCTCTCGGGAACACGAGGCTCTCCATCCTGTCAATGTGTGCCACTAAGGATACCTGCTCAATCGGTTGTTGGATGACGATTGGTGATATCGAACTCGTAAGTTTTGCCAATTCATCCACCGCCTGGTTATCCGCTCGGGGAAGTTTCTGCAGACTGACTTCGTTGAAGTTGGCCTTGAGCTTTTCGAAGGCCTCCGCGTACAGCCTTGCATTGTTTATCTCGAAGGCTCCCAAGAGCTGCTGTGCGGCCAACTGTGAGTCTGAATAAATTAGAACCTTATTGGCTCCTACGTGTCGAGCGGCCTGCAAACCAGCTATGAGGGCCTCATACTCCGCCTCATTGTTAGTTGCGCGATAATCTAGCCAAATGGATAGATGCATACGCTCTTCTTGTGGTGAAATTAACAAAATGCCGATGCCGCTTCCCTGCCGCGTGGATGACCCATCGACATACACTTTCCAAGTGGCTCCGGGCTCGGGGTTTTGCACCTCGGTGACGAAGTCTGGCAATGATTGGGCTTTAATGGCCATCCGGGGTTGGTACTGTATATCGAACTCACTGAGCTCTATTGTCCATTTGATCAATCGTTCGGGTGCCTCGGGATTAAGAAGTACTCTTACCAAAGGGTTGTTCATCATGACGCTAATTGTGTGTGCGAGAAAGTAGGGCCAGAGTCTTCGGGCGGCGAGGACCAACGTGAAGGCAAGCTTCTCGAGGCCAGTGTAGCGGGATTCAACATCCTTTAAAATGTGACTCAGAAAATACACTGGCTGTTCTTCGCCGTCTGGCCGCACTAACGCCGAGCCAACAGCATGTTTGGTCGAAGATAAGTAGATGTGGAGTGGCTCACCGATAGTCGGCTTAGCTAATACAGGTAAAGAGTTCAGATAAACCTTCAATTCTTCGAATGCCCGGTCACATTCTTCATCTCAATGGAACTTGGTGGCTCGGCGCAGAATCTTGAAAAAGGGCAAGCTCCGATAGACCGTTTTGGATATGAACCGCGAAAGGGCCATTATCCGACCGGTAAGGCGTTGTACTTCCTTCAGATTTCTGGGAGGCGGCATGTCCTACAACACTTTCACTTTGCTGGGATTCACCTCTATGCCCCGCTCGATAATGATGTACCCCAGAAAGCGACCGATCTTTGCTCCGAATAGACACTTCTGGGGATTTAGCTTGACTCCATATGTCCTCAGCGTCTGGAAGGTTTCCTCTATATCTGCACAAAGGTTGGCCGCTCAGATTGATTAATAAGTATGTCATCAACATATACCTCTAGGTTTCGCCCGATCTACTTCCGGAACACCTTGTTCATGAGCTGCTGGTATGTGGCACCGGCGCTCTTCAGTTCAAACGACATTACGTTGTAGTAGTAGGTGCCATCCGCTGTAATGAAGCTCACTTTCTCCTGGTCTTCTCGGGTGAGCGACACTTGGTGGTAACCCTGATAGGCATCCAGCATGCATATCAGCTCGCATCCAGCGGTCGAGTCTACCATCTGGTCAATTCGAGGTAGAGGGTAAAAGTCTCTTGGGCACGCCTTGTTCAGATCCTAGAAGCCGATGCAGACCCTCCACTTGTTACCTGGCTTGGAGACTAGCACCACATTCGCAAGCCAGCTCGGGAATTGCACCTCCCGTATATGGTCGGCCTCTAGAAGCTTCTCGACTTCCGCTCGGATGATGACGTTCTGCTCGGCACTGAAGTCCCTCTTCCTCTGCTTCACGGGCTGCGCGTCCGGCCGGACATGGAGCTCATGCTGCGCGACGCTAGGTGAGACGCCCGGTAACTCGTGTGTCGACCACGCAAAGACGTCGTGGTTGCGCCACAAGCACTTGATCAGCTCTTCCTTCTGGCCCGCTTCCAGGTCAGATGCAACGAATGTGGTGGGCTCCGGTCAGCTCGTCTGGATCTGTACCTCCTCTTTTTCTTCATAAACTAAAGTCGGAGGTTTTTCGTTTATGGTGTTTACCTCCAGGCGCGATGCTTTTCGAGTGGACCTCGATTCTGCTCGGATCATCTCCACATAGCATTGGCGGGCGGCCAGCTGATCTCCCTGGACTTCTCCCACCTCGTCCTCCACGGAGAACTTGACCTTTTGACAAAAAAGTGGAGACGACCGCCCAGAACTCATTGAGAGCCGGTCGTCCCAATATCACATTGTAGGCGGAGGGGGCATCGACCACAATAAAGTTTGTGGTCCGCGTCCTCCGCAGCAGCTCCTCTCCTAGCGAGATGGTCAATCGGGTTTGCCCGACCGGCAGAACCTCATTGCCAGTAAATCCGTACAGCGGGGTTGTTATGGGCAGCAGCTCGGCTCGGTCAATTTACAGTTGATCAAACGCCTTCTTAAAAATAATGTTGACCGAGCTACCTGTATCAATGAATATGCGGTGAATAGTGTAATTTGCTATTACCGCTCGGATGATGAGTGTTTCGTCATGCGTCACTTCAACTCCTTCAAGGTCTCTAGGCCTGAAGTTGATCTCAGGGCCCTGTGCCCGCTCCTGATTGCATCCTACTGCATGGACCCTTAGCTGCTGAGCGTGTGACTTTCTAGCCCGGTTTGAGTCACCGCCTATTGGTTCACCAGCAATGATGTTGATCTCGCCCCGAGCAGTGTTGCTCCTGTTTTCTTCCTCTTGAGCGGACGGTCTCATTCGTTCCTACGAGACTCGGGGATTGATCCTCGGCTGATGATGATGTTGTCATTCGGGGGACTCCCTAGCCACCCGTCGTTCGATACTCTAGTGTCGATGGCGTCAATCGGGCGAAGGTGATAGGCGTCGATAGCTTCTCAGTGACGGGTGAGCAATCGGGCCGAGACTCTGACAATCATGGGTGTTGTGGGTTGCTGACTGGTGGAGCGAACAAAACATAGGAATCCATACATTTCCTTTCTGCTTGGGTCGATCGATTGCCACATGTTGGACATCATGCGACCTTGTTTCCTGATGAGGGCGTGCTCCCTCAGAGCGGGGTCCTCTTGGCGGCTGATGGCTGGTCAGCGTCCTTCGCTCGGCTGGAGCTGAAGGCTCGGATGGTGCTTCTTTCCTCTTGGCCGCCTGAGCTTCCTCTACGTTGATATATTCGCTCACTTTCTTCAACATGTGGTCGTAGTCGTGGGGCGACTTTCGGATGAGCGAGCGGAAGAAATCCCCATCGACTAAGCCTTGAGTGAAGGCATGCATCATTGTCTCGGATGATACCGTAGGGATATCTATGGCTGCCTGATTGAAACGCTGGATGTAGGCTCGGAGGGTCTCTCTCGACCCTTGCTTTATAGAAAATAAGCTGGCGTTGGTCTTCTGATAGCGTCGGCTACTGGCAAAGTGGTGGAGGAATGCCGTTCGAAATTCTTTGAAACTCTGAATTGACCCGTTCGGCAGTGTTCAGAACCAACGTTGGGCCGAGCTATCAGAAGACCAGCGTTGGTTCTGAAGACTGCCAAACGGCATGGTAACCCCGGTGATATCACAAACGGCGCCAATTTGATCCTGTCCGAGAGTCAAGTCGACGGATGCTGAGGACGTGGTGCTCCCTGCTATCTTCGGGTGAGCTCCAAGGTGATGTGGACCTCCGGTGAACTTGCAACAAAGCTAAGCCGGGAAGGGGTTCCCGGCGACGACCCTCTGACGCTCAAGTCAAGCCACGGCGGGATGAAACAGAAGCACAGTGATGACACTGTAGCTATAGTGAAGAAAATCACATACCTCTGTCAAAGTCTAGGGGGCCTTATATAGGGTCCCGAGGAGGCACGTGCACGCTTCTCAAGATATGCACACTTCCCAAAGCATACCTCAGACAACATGGTAAGGAAGACTCGACACTTAACCCCGTCAGTATATTGGTGGAGAGTAGCGGCATTGTCAAACTTACCGAGATGGTCGTCCGGGTCGGTTACACCGCTATACTCCCCAATCGCCAGTGGCGCGTAGTGGCTCGGGAGCGGGTCCTGCAAGATTGCTTCGGAAAATTGGCGATTAATCCGCTCGGGAGATGACTCAGTATGAGGTGCCTTGCCCTTTTTAACATCCCGGGCGGGGGCTTCATCAGATGACCCTTGGTTGGCTTGAGCTAGCTCAGACAGAGTATGGAACAGGGCCTGATGGAACGGAATAGGGGCTGGCGGCGCGTCTCCTGGTGTGCCGGTCTAACCTTTATTCTATGCCCAAGTGGAGTATTGCTCCGGCCGATCTTCTTGAGCCGCTCGACCGCCCCATGCCGAGGTCGCCTTCTGCGCCATCCGCTCGGCTAACACTTTTTGCTATTGCTGCTCCACTAGTTTTGCTGCTCTCGCCTCGATAAGAGCATCGAGCTCCTCTTGAGAGAGCGTCACGACGTGCGTTCGTCCAACTCCTTCCATCTTCTCCGCTCGAATTCAGGTGCGTTCCCATAGACGGCGCCAATTTGATCCTGTCCGAGAGTCGAGTCGACGGATGCTGAGGACGTGGTGCTCGCTGCTGTCTTGGGGTGAGCTCCAAGGTGATGTGGACCTCCGGTGAACTTGCAATAAAGCTGAGCTGGGAAGGGGTTCCCGGCGACAACCCTCCGACGCTCAAGTCAAGCCACGGCGGGATGAAACAGAAGCACAGTGATGAGACTGTAGCTATAGTGAAGAAAATCACATACCTCTGTCAAAGTCTGGGGGGCCTTATAAAGGGTCCCGAGGAGGCACGTGCACGCTTCTCGAGATATGCACACTTCTCAAAGCATACCTCAGAATGACCATGTCATAAAAGCGTGCCTGACGTCTTACCGCAACCGTCTAAGCATATCTTTGACAAGACAGTGGAAACTTTCACCATACGATTCTCTATCCGATCCAGCCGCCGACCATGCCGTCCGTTGACGACACTTGGCTCGAGAAGGATATCACCAGCTATCTACCTCCTTTGTCCTCTTTTGCACCTTTTGTCCAATTAAGACGGTCTCCCTGTGGCTAGGTAAAATTGTGCTCCGACCACAAAGAAAAGTAAGCAACGACTAGTGTCACCGATCGGGTACCACGCCCCAGTTAGAGTGGGAGGGCCGACAACAGTCAGGAAGCAAGGAAAGAGATGAGCCGGCAGGTCCTAAAGACACTGCCAAGAGGAGATAGCCCTGCCGAGCAGAGGTAGCCCAGTCGAGCGGACTTCTGTCGGTTGTACATGACCTCGCTAAAATATCCTTTCATATCCTTTTGGGAGTTTGTGCCATTTATAGCAGGGCATGTCCAACAGACAGTTGTACTTTAGAAGCTTCCAGTCTGTCACATCAGAGGATTGCATGTCGGCTTAATGAATGGTGTCAGAGACACTTTTTGACTTGCCTTTTCTTAAGACACCTAGAAAAATTTACCTACTCTTTGGGATGCGTGTACAAGGACTACAGTGACACTATAAAAGGGGGTTCCTCTCTACAGTGAAAGGTACACACGTAACTTCTTCTTCTACATCCTGTAGTTACAGTTCTCCATTTTTTGAGATCACCAGAGACAAACTTGAGCATTGGAGGGCCGATGCTGGGAACCCCTTCTCGGTTCGGCATTGACGTTTTCATGTTGTAGGGCTACGTGGAGTCTTCGCCACGTCAACTTCAAAGTCACATTCCCAGCAGACCATCTTTATTGTTTCTAGATATGATCATATTTGGCATTATCTGTGGAAAGTTTACCTAAATCCAAAACTAAGAGATGGAGGACGTTGGATGACTCAGTACAGTGATGTTGACGCAAGAGGAGGTGGAAATACTTCTACTATTGGTACCTCAAAATAGTTTTGATGTGATCAAACAAGTTAAGTTAGGTCCTGTTGTGTTTAACCCTATGTTTAAGTGTGTAGGAACTTAGGAGTACAGGATGTTGAGCAAAAGACGCAGTTGGCGAGAAGGATGACACGGGAGAGAGCCGACGGGCTCGGTGCGTCTAAGGGATGAGATGTTGCGGAAGAGTACGCAGGCGGGCGAGAAGGAGGTGTGCGACGTTTTCGAGGGATGAGAAGCCAAAGCGGAAGCTTGTTCGAGAAGGCTAGAAGTTGGGTTCGGGCGAGCCTTATTCCGGATGACCAAAATCACTCAAGCGAGTGAAGTCGGAGCGGAAGACCCGAACCAAAACAAGCAGAGCCGAAGCTAGAAGCCGACACCACAATTCAATATTTTGCTGATTCTGGTGATCTGGGTGCCCGGACCTGGTCGGGGCGCCCGAACTAGTCCGGGGTGCCCGGAGTAGTCCAGGTGCCGAATGATTTCGGACTCCCAGAACCCAATTCTTAGCTAAATTCGACATGTCACATACTGTTACGTCGGGGATAAAATATTATCCTATTCCAGGCACTTGGAACCCTTCCAGGCGACCCGAGTAGGGCTATATAAACAACCCTTCTCCCAAAAGCTAATAAGAATAAGAAATATCGAAGCAACACTTGTACACACTTCCTTTTCTGTTTAGCTTCATCTTTTTGCGCTTTCATTGCTATAAAAGAGGCTTCTCCGTCTGAAGGAGAAAATAGTGTGACTTTATCTGCCTTGAATTATCAACCTCCCCAGTTGTAACCAAGTAAACCTGTTTGCCTCTGTCTTTTAGTCCTGATAGTATTTCTTATATGCAAGTGTTATTTTAATTAAGTTATTTGTTCGAGAAAGGTTTTTCGTTTGCTTAATTTGTGCATGGGCTATTCACCCCTCTCTAGCTGGTCGCCAAGGGTCCTAACAAATGATATCAGAGCCAAGATGCTATAGGAGAACTAACCGCCAAATGAAGCACATGAGACGATGGCCTGACCGAGTATCTACCCACCAAAGTTCAAAGGGGAGTTCGTAAGCTGGAAAAAGACAATGGAGGTATTCTTTAAAACCGATTTTGAATTACTTTTAATAATAAAGTTCGGTTTTGTAGCACTCGAAAGTAAGGAAGAATACCAATGGACAAAGAAGGAGCAGACCGACTTCATAGCAAATAGTAAAGTAGAGTTTCATCTTGTAACACCCCTAGAAAGCCTAGATAAAGTAAGGGCAATGAGAGTATGAATGTAATGAAAAGAATGTGTAGATAGTCTACGTTGAATGTTACGATGGGAAGGATTTAGATGATTAAAAACTTTATGAAAGAAAATAAAGTTGAGAATATAAAGTTCTATACATGATTTATAATGCAAGGAATTAATGTAAACAAAAGAGATATGAGATATTATATATGCATGTATGAAATATTTATGCATAATGCATATACATGAATTATTTTGTACAAAAATATGTTAGGAGAAGGATTTGATCCTTGGTTCTCTTGTGGATGTATGCATGTGTTAACCAAGTGTGATAGGAGTGAATATTATAAAAGGAGAGATGAGAATTATAATTAAAGGAAAGAAAGGAGAGAAATTAAGAGAAAGAAAAGAGAGAAACTCAAGAAGCATTTCTCTAGCATATTCTTTCTCATTAAGAGGAGAAGTAAATGAGGAGGATGAATTAAGTCAAGTTTTCCTCCCCTCACTTTAGTATAAATAGGCATGGAGGGGGGGGGGGGCTTCATCCTCAACTCACTCTCCTCCTCTCCTCCATTTGTGCCGAGCACTCTTCCTCCCTCTTTCCTCTTGTTGCCGAGAGCAACAACTCTCCCCCTTCTTTCTTTCTTTTTGTTGCCGAGCAACACAAGAGGAAGAAGCCTCCTCTTCTTCCTCCTCCTCTCCACCAAAAGACCTAGCCACTTCTTCCTCCATTGGTGCCGAGCAAAGCAAGCAAGGAAGAAAGGTCCACAAGCAAGTTCTCAACTCTAGGAAACTTAAGCAAAGAAGGTAAGCTTCCCCTCACCTGCGGTACAAGGCTTTCATGTGATTTTCGGATTCTTTTCTATGCCTTGAAAGAAAGTTTTCCCCTATGTTTGTATACATATATGATGCATGATCAGAGGTGTATGTAACCCTAGAATTTCAATCAAAAATATTGTAAATAGGTTAGGAAAATTATTGTCTAACCAAACTAGTGCAAGTTTCCCTCTATGAAATGCTAAGGACCTTCCTATGGTTTTCTTGCTTGGAAGTTGATTGGAACCAAAAGAACCCCACTCTCATGTTTCGGCCAAGAAAGAATTTAGGGTTAGGAGGACCTTGAATTTAAAATAACTATGCTTATATGACATGATATAAAGTTCTTAAGAGTTGTATACTTGTATGTTGAAAGAAACTCATGAACCTTACTCTTAATATTTCGGCCATGGTAAGGTGATAGTTTAGAGAAGCTTAAACAAAATTCTAATATGCTCAATGACCTCTGTGATATTATGTTATGAAAGACGATTAATGCTCTCATGTTTAATTGGAATGTAGAAAATTAGTTACATGATTTATGACATGTAAGATCACAAGAGTCCTAGCTTGTTTATGATCCAACCTTGTGTATGATGTTCTTAGTAAATCTTGCTATGAAATTTACTTAGGTTTCCCATGCTTTAGGCCACTTAAAGGAAGTTTATATTCTATGAATTTCGGCCAAGTAAGGTTTAAAGGACCTAGAGGCCTTGGAAATGAAACCTAAGGGGTTAAAAGTACTTCTTATGAAAACTTGATAATGTGTGAATGTGATACATGTTTGTATGACCTAAATGAATCATTATGTGTTCGGCCATGAAGGGATAGATGCCCTAGAAACCCTAGAACAAAATTAAATATGTCTATGCCATGCTGTATGAAAATGATATGATAATAAGTTAGAATGCATGATTGCTTTAGTTATGAAATGATATGCATAATGAAGTTATATTATGAAATATGCCATGATGTGTTATAGCATAGAAAATGCTATACATAATGAAAAGAAATGAAGTTATGTTATGATATGTGATAGCATAGAAGATGCTATACATAATGAAAAGAAATGAAAAGAATAAATGCATGAAAGATTGTTAAGGACATGATATGATAGTTATGCATGATAAGTTATTTTATGGTTTGTACCAAGGGTGGGCTCCGTAAACGCCCCGGGGTCGATGGAGTAAGACTCGGGCCTCGTCAGTAATGGGCCTTTGAGTGCCCTAGGTCGATGGAGTAAGACTCGGGCCTAGTATGTATGCATGGTAGGGCTCAAGACTTGCTACCTTGGACCTACGCATTATGTATGTGGTACAAACCGGGATCCCAAATGATGATGATATTAATTTCAAGTACTATTAAGTATAAGTTTTCAAATTCACGATGCATTGCCTACATTCATATGTGCTTGAATTATATAATGATATGATATAATGTCATGTGATATTATGATATGAATATGATGCCCTTGTATGTCTCATGCTTGTGATTTATTTGTTTTATGATATGATATTCATGCTTCTATGAAATGATATGTGAATAAGAAATATGCATGATATGTTTGAATAGAATGATATGTTATGTTATGATTAGTTGAGACGATGATATGTTGATCCATTCTTGATATACGATGATTCTCGGTTTTAGTGAGTAGGAAAGGAACTTACTGAGCCATGAGTGCTCATAGCTTACTTTCCTTGTACCGCAGATAAAAGAGAAAGCTGGATGTACAACGGAGCAGCAGGAGGAGGAGATAGTGATGTGTGTGGTGGTGGCTCGGCTAGGACGATTCGGACAAATTAATATTTTTAGTTATAAGTTCAATATATGCACATTTGAACAAATCAGAATATGTGATATTATGCTTAATAAATTAAATTCTTTAAAGTTTTTATTCTTCCGCTGTTATAACTAAAGCATGTACGTAAGTAGTATAAGAACGTAGCACCACCTTCGGTTGGGTAAGAAGGGTGGGCGTTACACATCTGCTGAGCGTCCTATCACCACAAGAAGTTAACCAGATTTGCACCTATAACTCAGCAAAAGAGCTTTGGGAGAAGTTCCTTGAGCTACACGAAGGGACATTCAAAGCCAAGCTCCTGAGACGGGATTTGCTAAGGAACTAGTTGAGTAACATAAAATTGGAAGCAGAAGAAACTGTTGCACATCTTCACTCGAGAATGAAGGAACTAATCACTGGACTCACGAATCTCAGAGAAAAGGTAAGCAACCGAGATTTGCTAAGGTACGCGCTTAATGCATTTCCTAGAACTACCGAGTGGGCATCATTAGTAAATGCTTACTATATATTTAAAGATTTAGAATTTTTCATCTTAGAAAAATATTTTCAACATTTGAAGTCCATGAAATGAGATGTGCAAATTTGAAGAAGGAGCTGAAGCACAACATTACCTTTAAGGCAAAGATGGACGAACAAGATTCAGAATCCTCTCTTGACAATGACGAAATGGTAATGATTGTAAGGTGATTTAAAAAATTATTTAAATATAGAAAAACTAACCATCTGTAGGGTAGAAAGAAAAGAACAATCAGATGCTACTACTGCAACAAAGAAGGTCACGTTAAAGATAACTGCCCTAAGTTAAAGATCAAGGACAAAGGAAAGAATGAAAAGCCTATCCAATCAAATAAGTACAAGATGTTAAAATCGACGTGGGACAAAACGTCATCCAAATAAGAAATTGAAGTTGTTGTTGGACTTATGTTAATGGAAAGTCATCAAGACGATGAAAACGAAGCAAGCTTATCCGAAATAAGCATCGAGAGCATCGATGAAGGGGGAGAGACATCGGAAGAAAGCGGCACTTCAGGGGGAGCTACGGATAACAAGATCGACAAGGTAAGTTAGGTATGATCTCTTCCTCCTGATAAGTCATTACAGTTTATAAAATATTTATTAAAGAATTGTTGCAAACTAGAAAAAGAAAATAAAGAGTAGATTAAATGTTTAATTTCCTTAAGAGGCTTTGTCTAGAAAGTGGTTGTTTCTCCAATAACCAAGAAGGCCTAGTGCCTCGCCACAGCTTGAAAGCCAATTAATGAAATCAAATGTTTAATTGATTAACTGATAAAACATTTAATTGAAATTAATGCTTTAAATAGTTACTCAATATTTTTTTTACTTAGAAAATTCTTTGCAAATCTTAAAGTTTCTAAAATTATTTATGTTGCAAATTTTTTCAAGTGATATAAAAATTATTTTCAAATTTTTTCAAAGTTTTCAAAAATTTGATAAGTTTTTAAAAACTGTCAGAAAAATCAGAGTTTTTTTTTAAACTTTCTTATTTTTTAAAAGTTACTCTTAGATTTTTTTTAGTACCCCATTTTTTATGTGATCAAAGGGAGAGAAGGGAAGATTAAGTTTAGGGGGAGATAGTTTAAACTTTTTAAAATTTTTGCACTTTAATTGCAAATTTATTGCTCTTACTTTATGTTGGTTTACCCTAACTTAATTTGGGTTGCTCACATCAAAAAGGGGGGAGATTATTGGTACCCCAAAGTAGTTTTGATGTGATTAAACAAGTTAAGTTAGATCCCATTGTATTTAATCCTGTGTCTAAGTGTGTAGGAACTTAGGAGCACAGGATGTCAAGCAAAAGATGTAGCTAGTGAGAAGGATGACACGAAAGAGAGCCGACGGGCTCGGTGCGTTTGAGGGATGAGGCACTGTGGAAGAGTACGCGGTGGACGAGAAGGAGGCGCACGATATTTTCGAGGGACGAGAAGCCGCGAAGCTTATTCGAGAAGCCAAAAGTTGGGTTCGGGTGAGCCCTATTCCAGATGGCCGAAATCATCTAAGCAAGTGGAGCCAGAGCGGAAGACTCATACCGAAGCAAGCGGAGCCAAAGCTAGAAGCCCGACACCAGAAATCAGCATTTTGTTGATTCTGGTGATCGGGGCACCCGGACCTGTTCGGGGCGCCCAAATTAGTCTGGGGCGCCCGAAACCCAATTCTTAGCCAAATTCTATGTGGCACGTACCGTTACATCGGGGATAAAATATTATCGCATTCCAAGCGCCTAGAACCCTTCCAGGCGCCCCGAGTAGGGTTATATAAATAACCCTACTCCCAGAAGCTAATAAGAACAAGAAATATCCAAGCAACACTTGTACACACTTCCTTTTCTGTTTAGCTTCATGTTTCTGTGCTTTCATTACTGTAAGGAGGCTTCTCCTCCTGATGGAGAAAATAGTGCGACTTCATCTACCTTGGATTAATAACCTCCCCGACTGTAACCAAGTAAACATGTTTGCCTCTGTCTTTTAGTCTTGTTAGTATTTATTATATGAAAGTGTTATTTTAATTAAGTTATTTGTTCGAGAAAGGTTTTTTGTTTGCTTAATTTGTGTAGGGGATATTCATCCCCTCTACCTGGTCGCCAAGGGTCCTAACAGATACAAGCACGGACGACCAAGATCCTGGAGCAACAGTAGGCAATAGTCGATCGCCATACAAATGAACTCGCGACGTCGATGGTCGGCCAGCAAGACGACCATAGAGGCCAAGTGAAAAACCCAGCCGCTCGTAGAGCGAACAATAAGTCAATTGGCACATTTGGAGATGCATCGAATGCGCTAATTCCCTATCACCGAGCGTTGTTCCACACTTCTTCAAAGGAACAAGGCTGAGCGGATAGGGCCCAAGGATTCTCATCGGATGATGCGCCCGCTCGGGACGAGTGAAAGGGTAAAGCACCAAGGTTCGACGATTCTCCCCAAAAAATAAACAAGCAATTCTCTCTGGAGATCCTAGACGATCGACTGCCACGATATTACACACTGCTAACCATCGGAGAATACATAGGGGCAACCAATCCTGAGGATCACCTCATCAAGTTTGACAACATGGCCACACTCCATCAGTACACCGACAGAGTCAAATGCCTAGTTTTTCTCACCATGCTGTTTGGATTAGCGTAGAGGTGGTTCAGCCGACTGTCGATTGGATCGATCTGCAGTTTCAATAATTTCCGCTCGACATTCCTGCAACAATTCACGAGCAGGTGCCATCTCCAGAAGATGAATGTCAACCTATTCGTAGTTAAGCAAGGGCCTAAGGAAACCCTACGAGCCTACATTAAAAGATTTAACTAAGTGACTATGGAGGTCTGATAATGGGTATTTTTGTATATTATTTTGGCTCTTATTACTTAGTATTTTTATCTTCTCACATGCTAATTTTGTGTTTATATTACATTTTGCGAGTTGAATCTATTTTTTGGGGTTAATTATAAATTTTTTACAAATTGTGAAATTTAATTTCATATTTTTATGTGGTTTTGTAGGAAATTCAAAGAGTCATGGATTAGAGTTGAGCTGGATCGAATTGGGCTTAATTTAGAGGTCAAATGGAGGAGATCAAGTTAAATTAATATGGACCATTAATCAAGATCCAGTGAGATTCTGCCCCTTCAATCAGATCAAGTGATCCATCCCTTCATCCTAATTTAAAGAGATCTGGACCGTCCATAGAGATCATCCTCATCCAAGTCCAATTTATCTCTAATTTGGATCAAGAGAAGAGGCCAATTTGAGCCAACAATTTAACTCCAAAAGCCTACTCTTCAAACCCAATCTTCAAACCCATTCTTCAAGCCCAATTCTAAAAGCCCAATTCCACTTCTCTTATTGAATCTGGTTCTTCTCATTAACCCAAACCCGAAAACTGAAATCCATTAAGAAACTTAGCCCTCTTTCTTACCCGTACGACACAGTGCTCAATCCTTCTTCTGATCGCACAATCCCTTCCGTGCGACTCTCTTCCTCTTTGGCTAGGGCTCACGACACAACACCTCCCTCTCCTTCTTTCTTCTCTCCGACCGACGACTTCTCCTTTGCTTTCACTGCCGCCGGCCGACCAACCACAGCCCATCACTCCATCTTCATTTCCAGCGGCGACGGTAGCAGTATAGTGGCGGGAGCAGCAAGTAACGTCAGCAATTTTCAACCAACTCCACCTCACCGGAGGGGTTCTCCGGTGAGACCTTCACACTCTGGCACTTTTCCAAGGCTCTACCTACTGGGGTTCAGGCGGCAGAGCATAGGGAGGTTCGACGACAGTTCATTCCAGCACCTCCATCTTCATTTCCAGCCAACTTCCAGCAGAGGGGTTCTCCATTGGAAGATTGGCTTCACTGTTGTCGAAGCTAGTAGCAACCAGCAGATTGTGCGTTGTCCACCAGTTTTGGGGGTTCTGAGCTGGGCCTTTCGTGTGACGACAAAGGGTAGTCTTTGGTATCGGAAGAAGAAGTGTGGATTGTGTTTGGTTTAGTTAGTTTAATTCTGCTTATTGCTCATGTTTGCTTGTTTGTGTTGAATTTTTATTGAATCCTTGTATTGAACTTGATTTCCATGTTTGAATTGCATGTAGTTCGTTTAATTTGTTTCATGCAATTTGATGTATTTTATTTTGTTTAATTTCTATTTTTGTCTTATTCTTTCAATTTCGTTAAGTTCTAGTTTTGATTGAATGCAATTTGGATAGATTAGTTTAGGCTTTCATTACAGGCTTTAGGCTTCATTACATTCTTAGTTTCGTTAATGTTTTACTTCATGTTATGCCCATTGATAGATAATCTTGTATCGTAGTGTGACAATACGATGTAGGAAAATCTTCAATGGTTAGTTAGGGTAGACATAGTTTTCTTTACTTGGATTGTCTTTCATTTACTAGATTAGGTTTCATTTAATGCTTTGTCATTCTATTTCTTAGTTTAATTGTGTTGATAGTTAATCCATAACATAGAGTGACAATGCGTTGTGGATTAATTGTTAGCACCTAGTTAGATTTCATTGCAGCATTAGATTAGTTTCCTATTTGTTGTCTTTTCATTTATTAAATTTAGAATCAAAATCCAAACCCCCATTTCCATATTGAAAATCCCAAAACATAGAAATAACATACGATCCTAAGTTTACAATCCTATCGTTACTTTCATTGGCGGACGACCCGAGTCATTCCTATGCTACATTAGCGTAGGAGGGGTTTGGTACTTCATTGTTTGATGCCCAATTCACGACAAAATTGGGTCGTAATCAAGGTCCCATCATCCACTCCAGAGATACTTGTAAGTTCGTTCTCACAGGGGCTTTTAGAGTGCGAGTTCTTTCGGTCGCTCATCCGAAAGCCTCCATGAGACTTTGATCACCTACTCGGGCAAGATACCGAGTACATCAACATTGAAGAGTTCCAGGAGGCTCGGAGGAAGGAACCAATCCCTGAGCCAACAACCATCTTGGAACGCCGAACGACCTATTCAAACCCACCACCAAAGGGGCCCCGAGCGGGAGTATCACAATAACACCTAGAGCCCCATACATGTTGTCCAGCATGTGGAAGCCGAGTGGGGAAGATCCACCAAAAGATGACAATTGACGTAGCTCTTATGCTCATTCCATTGAGTGGCGACGCACAACACTAGAGACTGTTATAGTCTCAAGACGAAGCCCTGTCGAGCGACCTCCCCAAGATCACATTGCCAGTCCTCATCCCCTGATCGACACCATCATAGGCTATCAGGAGGGGGACGTGAAGAGAGAAGGTCATCAACTAAAAACCATTGACAACCAACATAGAGCCAAAGAACATTAGCATCAGTCGAGTAGCCGCGACCCTCAGCTCAGGAAGAGGAGAACTGCCACAACATCGCTCGTGGCGATATAGGAATGATTGCAGGGGGGCTGACCGATGGCGACTCTAATCGAGAGCGGAAGTCACACGCTCGACGTTTGGAGATCCATGCCATCGGGTGCAGCGAAGCAACAACAAAAGAACTAAAAATCATTTTCGATCCTTAAGACTCGGAGGGAGTGGAGGTCTCTCATGACAATGCCTTTGTCATCAAAGCGGTAATTGCTAACTATATTATTCACTGTACCTTTGTAAATATAGGTAGTTTAGTGAATATTATTTTTAAAAAGGTATTCGACCAACTGCAAATAGACCGATGCGAGTTGCGGCCCATGACGGCTCCCTTATACTGGTTCACTGGCAATGAAGTATTACCGATCGGGCAGGCTCGACTAGTCATATCCCTTGGAGATGAGCTGCTCAAAAGAATGAGGATGATGAACTTCATCGTTGTAGATGCTCCTTCCACCTACAATGTCATACTGGGCCAACCGACCTTGAATGAGTTTTGGGCAGTCGTTTCCACATTCTGCCAGAAGATCAAGTTCCCTATCAAGAACTCAGTCGGTGAAGTGAAGGGCGACCAACTGGCCACTTAGCAATGTTATGTCAGATGGTCAAGATCGAGTCAAAGCCGCTCGGAAGGCCCAGCGGATAGAGGTAAATGCAATCTTAGAGGAACCACCCATGCTGGTGTATGACAAGAAAGAAGAAGTCTAAGTTCATCCAACTCGACCAGAGGCTACCACTTTCATAACCACTGACTTGGATGTATAAAAGGAGGAGCTAGTTTCCTGTCTAAGGTAAAATCATGATGTGTTCGCATGGTTGACACACGAGCTCCCTGGCATCTCACCAACCATTGCACAACATGAGTTGCATGTCCATTCGGACACCAAGCCAGGTAAGTAGAAGAAAAAAGACTTCAGCTCCGAGTAAAATCAGATCATCCGGGTGGAAGTAGAAAAACTGTTGGAAGTCGGCCACATACGCAAAGTCCAATTCCCCACTTGGCTAGCTAATGTGGTGCTAGTTTCCAACACAGGCAATAAATAATGGTCTACATTGACTTCCGGGATTTGAACAAAGCTTGCCCCAATGACTACTACCTGCTACCACGCATTGATCAAATAGTGGACTCTACGGCAAACTACTAGCTGATATGCATGCTGGATGTATACCAAGGCTACTATTAGGTCCCACTCACCAGAGAAGATCAAGAAAAGGTCAGCTTCATAATGACTGATAGAACCTTCTTCTATAATGTGATGCCGTTTAGACTAAAGAACGCCGAAGCCACATACCAGAGGTTGATGAACAAGGTGTTCTGAAGGTAGATCTACTGGAACTTGGAGGTATACATCGACGACATTCTAATTAAATCCCTCCGAGTCACTGACATCTGTGTAGACATTGAAGAAACCTGCTGAATGTTGAGGAGGTACGAAATCAAGGTTAATCAAACAAGTGTATATTCGGAGCAAGGAGCGGATGCTTTCTCGGTTACATAGTTACCGAGCCGGGGATCGAGGCAAATCCAAGCAAAGGTGCTTTAGGACATGCCACCTCCATGCAATCTGAAGAAAGCTCAACGGCTGACCGGACAAATTACTACTCTATCAAGATTCATAGCTAAATCCTTTGATTGGAGTCACCATTTCTTCAAGATTCTATGCTGATTAATGAAATTCCAATGGGACGCCGAGTACGATAAGGAATTAGAGGAGTTCAAGACTTATTTAACTTCTTTACCTGTATTAGCGAAGCCCATAGCTAGCGAGCCACTCTGGATGTACCTGTCATCAACTGAGCTGGGGATTGGCTCAATGTTTGTGTGGTGGAATTGCATTGAACAACAATTGGTGTATTTTTTAAACTATATATTGAAAGATGCTGAGTGCTGCTACACCTATCTCGAGAAGCTACCG
This sequence comes from Zingiber officinale, assembly GCF_018446385.1. Lineage (NCBI taxonomy): Eukaryota > Viridiplantae > Streptophyta > Magnoliopsida > Zingiberales > Zingiberaceae > Zingiber > Zingiber officinale. Next base: position 87,987,542 of record NC_055987.1, on the reverse strand, counting down.
TACAGGTTGGTCCTCACTGCTCGAAGGTTACACCCTTACTTTTTCTCTCATCCAATAATTGTGTTGACTAACAACACTTTAGGGCGAGCCCTCCTTAACTCAGAAGCATCCAACCGGATGATCAAATGGACCACAGAGTTAAAAGAATTTGGTATCCAATTTTAGACTTGGTCCACAATCAAGGTGCAAGCCTTAGCTGATTTTGTGATGGAGGTACAAAACATCGAGCCAAAAGCAACTTGGAAGATTTATGTGGATGGGTCATCCACTTGGCAAGGGAGTGGCGTGGACATAATCTTGATATCACCATGTGAGGGTTGGATGCAACTATCCATTTGGTTAGACTACATAGCTATGAACAACGAGACAGAGGATGAGGCACCAATAGTCGGTCTGTAAGCAGCAAGGCATGATGGAGATTCGCAAGTTCTTATCCACTTAAACTCTCAATTGGTGGCGTAGCAGCTCTCAAGGACTTTGAAATAAACAATGCAAGGCTGAGGATTTACGTAGAGGCATTCAAAAAGTTGAAGGTTGGGTTTTAAGAAGTTATTGTTCAAAAGATCCCTTGAGCGGAGAATCAATACGCAGATAAACTGTAAAGTTAACATGTTCCTTGACTTTGCTGGTGATGAATGGACTAATCGATCAAGTGATATTAGTAGTACACATCGATAGGCCGATTGAAGGAGCTCCCAATGACTAAAGAATGCCTCTTATCGGGTTTCTCTGATCGAGTACAATGCTGGTCGACCGGGAGCAGGCTCGGTTATTGAAAAAGAGGGTCAGCCATTTCACGTTAATTAGGGACCACCTGTACAAGAGTGCCTACTCAAGACCGCTGCTCAAGTGCATCGAATCTGAGGACATTCAAAACATTTTGCAAGAATTTCACCAAGGATTTTGCAGGAGTCACCTGGCCGCACTACAAGAAAAACCTCATTTAACAACACTCAAACGACAACGGTTTTATACCAAATCATTGTCTTTTTGCCTTTTAACAACGGTTTTAACAAAAACCGTTGTCTTTTAGTAATTTTTTTGGCCTATGACAACGGTTTTTAAAAACTGTTGTCTATTTATATTTTTTGGGGGCTACGACAACGGTTTTTAAAGGCTACGACAACGGTTTTTTAAAAACTGTTGTCTATGTGCGCTTCTTTCGCCGCTTTTTCCCATTCGCCATTTTTTGCTGCGGCGTTTTTTCTTTCCCTCTCCCCGAAATTTTTTACCGCCGCCGTATTCCATCCCTTTACCTTCTCGATCCAAGCCCCTTCTCCTGTCCTCTCCAAGCCCTAAACTCGTCGCCCTTCTTTGCCCCGCTCCCTTCTGTCGTCCGCTTCCACCGCTCCGTTTCCACTACCACTCTACACCTCTGACTGCACACTCGTAGGTCCTCCCTCTTCCCCCGCCTCTTCACCTCTTCCCCCTCTGCCCCTGCAGTCACAACCACCATCTCCGTCGGAGACAATCTTCCTGACGCCAACCTCTCCTACTTTGGCTCCGATGGGGAGCTCCAGACCGTCACCATCTCTGGTCTCACCAAGAGCAAGAAAGCCATCTTCTTCACCGTCCCGAGGCCTTTACGCCGACGTGCTCGCAAAAGCACCTCCCTGGATTTGTGGAAAAGGATGGGGAGTTGCATGCCAAAGGCGTGGACACCATTGCCTGCATCTCGGTCAACGACGCTTCCGTGATGCATGCCTGGAAGAAGGATCTCAACATTAGGGACGAGGTTTTACTACTCTTCGACGGAAACAGGGAGGTTTTGCTACTCGCACGAACCCCCAAGACGCTCCCAGAAGAAACCAACGTTTAATCATCATGGCGTATAAAGGGCGAAGGGAGAACACGCCTTCTCTCCTCGCCCGGAGACTTCGATCTGTTTTCATTGTTTGCCGAGAGAGAGATAGAGAAGAGAGAGAGATGGATGCGTTCTTCCAATCCCGATCTCAGTCCCATGGCGGATGGACTCGGAATTCCTTCAAAAATTTCGGTCATATCCCTTCGAATGTTCAAAATCATATGATGCTGGTACGGATCGACGCCTTTTCCCCTCTTTGTCCCCCTTATTTGATAGTTTTCTTAAAGATCGGTTGTGTGTCTTTCGATATCTAATTAATTTGGTGATTTTCCCCTTTTTTTTCCCCCTTTTCTGGTTTCTTAGGGTTTGCTCTAGTTCTTGTGGGAAATTATGATCTGTTTTCTGACTTCTCGATTGGGGTTGTGATCCAGGTTTACTTGACGCTATGTTGTGCGCTCGCGGCATCAGCGGCTGGAGCTTATCTCCACATTTTGATGAACATTGGCAGATTTTTGACGATGATGGGTTGCTTTGGTAGCATCATGTGTCTGCTTTCCATGCCTCCATATGAAGAGGTGAGCTCTTCTTCGTGATCTTCTGAAGAGAAGATAAAAATGTTTTTTTTTCCTTTTGTTCATCTGTTCTCTCTTGCAACAGAAGAAGAGGTTTGGGCTTCTGATGGCCGCATCTGCTTTCGAGGGGGCTTCCATTGGCCCTTTGATTGAGCTTGCCATTGAGTTCGACTCCAGGTACTTTTTTTTTATTTGTTAGTGTATGTAGCCTGATTATTTATTTATTTATTTCCTTTCAAGAAATCCTTTGCTTTGTATGCAGCAAGTTTACTTATATCTGATAAGTTGCTAGACCCGCTCAAGATATCTGATTAGTTGTAAATTATGTGAGTTGTATAAGTTGCTACAGGTTAAATAATGGGTAAAGACATTCAAATGGATTTACCTTCCCTCTTTTTCTTTTTTGGTGCCGTATTACTTGAATGTGGTACATGCAAAGAGTGCCTACTATAATGTTCAAGTTCCCAAAACTGTGTTTGTGCTCATTAGAAGTTTGATAATTTGTAGTAACATTGTTATGGTTTGGCTGAATTTAAGTGGTTCAATGATTAAAATTTGGTATTATTGTCCTTGTACCAGACATCTTCAATTCGTCTTTATAGTAGATCCATACAAAAGTTATGTCCTATAAGATTGTACAGAGTAACATTGAACTCCAGTTACCGTTAGCTTGTACTTGAAAAAATTACCAAAGAAAAAAAGGGAAAAAGATTATTTAAAACAAAGAATTATTTGAAATATATATATGCCCAAGTTGCTGAGGATTCTCGACTTGCACCTTATTAGAATTTTGTAATATATAGTCTATGCTAAGGCTATCTTTTTTGTTTGATACTTGTTCCGAATTGGATAGGGTTGTTGTCTTCTATTACAGAATTTTGGTTTCTTATTCTTAGCATCAACAGTCACACTGTAACTATTTGTCAATGATTGTTATGTTTTATACATATAGAATTCTTCTGAAACCTTTAACAGCAAGTGATTTAGTAGCAACATCTTGAGTTGGGAAAGTCACTGCTAGATTGATACTCATGTTGATATTTCTATTAAACTGTAGGTTGATTATGCTTGCACCCCTGAAGAGGTTCAACAGCATTTTCAGTCGTGTGGTACTGTTAACAGAGTCACCATTCTCACTGACAGAAACGGTCAGCCTAGGGTTTTGCTTATGTTGAATTCTTGGAAGTTGAGGCAGTCCAAGAAGCCTTTTGGTTGCATGAGTCTGAGCTTCATGGTCGTCCAATCAAGGTTTGTCTATTTAATCTCAAGTATTTTTCTTACCAGCACACTTTTAAATTCTTATTAACAGCAACGTTGGTTTTTCTAACAACAAGATGAATGCTTTGTTTCAGGTTGCCGCCAAACGAACCAATGTTCCAGGGCTGAAGCAGTTCCGTCCTCTGCGACATAATCCCTACTCGATATATTCATATAGCAGGCCTCACATGCCATCCTGATGTCGAGTTTGTGGACAAAGAAGTAGTCGCAGTTACCAGTGTGTCTCGGAAGGCAACTTTCTACAATGGACCAAGCTCTACGGACTTCATAAATGTCCATGACATTTTTCTTGAATGTGATCATGATTCAGTAAGCTTCCATAAGATAATATAGTGTTGTTTGATCAAAGATTTTGATGCATTACTTTTACTGCCTTTGTTTAGATCATATACCTTGGGAAGTCTGTTGAACCAACAATATATGATCTTTTGGGTGATCAAGAGGTTTGTAATCTGGACTTTTCTGAAAACTTTGTAATATCTTCTTTCTGCTATGCTTCTTGGTTATTTTGGAATCTTTCTGCCACAATTTTGCAATGCAAGGTTGAAATCTGCTTGTTGAAAAATGGAAAACCATCATGGACGAAGAAGTTTCTTTGCTCCAAAGTCAGGTCTGTCTTCATTGTTGTCACATACAACTCATGCAGAAGTGTGAATTAATTTTTTTTGTATTGTGGTTGATATAATTTTCCTGTTCATGTTGGGTTAGGTTATATTTTTCTTTGCCAACCATTTTTTGGACCTCAGAGATATATTGTATATTTTCTATAACAATCTTGCCAAAAGATAAGGGTCCTGGTATAATGAAGCTTGATGTCAATTGGTATTTAGCCAATAAATTAAAAATGTCATAAGATTCAATTCACTTTAAATTTATGCTTGTGTATGGTTGACTCTGATGAGATTTAGCAAATTGATGACTTTTTAAATATCTTTGATATCCATATAACAGCATTTTAACAATTATACTGCTTGTTTTGGGTGGTACAACAACTTATCGATGTATAGTTACCTTGATGCATCCTTACTATCTTGATTATATTTGGTTTGTCAGGTTGTTGTGTCTTAAGACTGGCTCGAGGTGACAAAATATGCTAGATTGGTCTGTGCTTAGGCCCGTCAAGAATTAATTCAAGATATGTTTAAGGTCTGGCAAGATTCTCAGCAAGGAACTCTTACTGATGGCATGATAAAGTATGAAAATGCAATCCTACATGACATGAACCACCATCACAAGTTTCTAGTCTTTTGGCTATTGTTCATTAGTTGCAAATAGAGTTTATTTGTTTATTTGTATTGGAATAAATTTTATTTGAATATGAGACATGTTTTTTCTTTTGTGATTGTAATTCTTGTATAAGTAACATTTTGAATGATATTGATGTGGGGAATATTCTTTCTTGATTATGATTCTTTATTATATATTTAAATTGAAATATGATATATTGATATTAAAAGATAATAATTCAAAAGACAACAGTTTAAAATTGTTATTGTTGTCTATCACACTCAAAGACAACGGTTAAAAACCGTTGTCGTAGCTCCAAAACCGATTGTAATTGTAGTAAAAATGCTCTAAATAACAACGGTTTTAAACCGTTGTCTTTTCATTCAAAGACAACGGTTTAAAACCGTTGCAAAACTGTTGTCTTTTCACTCAAAGACAACGGTTTAAAACCGTTGTCGTAGCCCCCCACTTTTAACAACACTGCCAATTACAACGGTTTTAAAGGGTCTACGACAACGGTTTTTAACCGTTGTCTTTTAATATTTTTGTTGTAGTGCCGGTCGATCATTGACAAGAAAAATCCTACTGGCAATGTATTTTTGGCCTATTTTGTAAGCAAACACAGTGCAGATAGTGGCAACCTACCTATCTTGTCAGAAGTATCAAAACATACCATATAGGTAGACTGAGGAGCTGAAGACATCTGTGATGTCCTGTCCATTCAACCAATGGGACATGGACATATAGGGTCATTCCCAATAGCGACCGAAAAAATAAAATTCCTCCTTATAGTGGTGGACTATTTCTCCAAGTGGGTAGAAGTTGAACCTCTAGCTAAGATAATCGAACAGATGGTTATAAAGTTTCTGTAGTAGAATATCATTTGCTGGTTCAGCATGCCTCATAGACTCATCTCCAACAATCGGAGGCAGTTTCAAGGACGAAGGCTCATAGAGTGGTGCGACAGTTATGACATTATGCGGGTCTTCACTTCGATGGCTTATCCCCAAAGTAATGGCCAGGCAAAGGTTACCAATAAAGAAATTCTCAAAGGACTCAAGACTTGGCTTGACCATATCGGAGAGAGCTGGGCAGATGAGTTACTAAGCGTGTTGTGGGCATATCACATCACACCCTGACAAGCGACCAGAATAATCCTGTTCCACTTGGTATACAGAGGAGAGGATGTGGTGTCGGTCAAGATGGGAGTTGAGTCTGATTGAGTGCAGCTCTACGACAAGGATAATTCCGAGCGACACCTCATGGAGCTAGATTTAATAGATGAAGCAAAAAATAAGTCAGTCGTTCGGATGATGGCTTACCGACAAAGGATGAAGCAAAGCTACAATATACGAGTGATGCCCAAATCATTCCAGGTCAGCGACTTAGTTTGGAAGAGAGTCAAGTCGGTCAGCGATGTCAAAAAACTAGAGGCTCCATGGTGAGGACCCCACAGAGTGATTTAGAAGCTCAACTTGGGGTCTTATTATCTACAAGACGAGAATGGAACGAAGCTCGACCGGCCATGGAGCGTGAACCATCTGCAGTTCTATTAGATTGGGTAGTAAGTTGGTAGCTAAAATTATGTATCTTGTAAAAAGTTCCCTCCAGGGATGTAAGAAGTTTTGGATGAAAAGTTACTAAGTGTTAAAGACTCTTGACCCGATCGAGCAAGTTATTAGCATACAACCCAATCAGGCAAAGTTGATAGGCTTTGTAAGGTTCCGTAACAAATAGTGTTTATAGCGCCGAATGGGAATGCAGGGATTCATACTTAAAAGATTTTTACAGAGGGACTACAAGATTATGGAAAGGTAAATCGAACAGCCATAAAGCATCGAGCGGAGGCACACTGAATGATACTAAGAAAATTAAACGAGACCCTACGGTGAAAGAACTTTAAAAGTGTTTAACAAGCACACATTCGTTCATACTCAGAAATTTTTTACAAAGAAATAGAAGTGGGAGTACATACAGCTGTCGATGGAATTAAAGAAGAAACTACGCTAAGTAATAAGGACATCATCTAGAAGTGACGAAGTGATCCTGTCCTTGATTATACTTTGGCTCGTTAGGTTAGGAGAGAGGTAGCCATCGTCCTTGAGCTATTGGAGGGTCCCGTTGATGCCATAGTTAAAAAGGTGAATAGTTCGGTCGGTAAATATATCGTTGAAAGAGTCAGAGCGAAGGTAATCCACCAGGAAAGATTCCAGCTGGTCGATCTCCTCCTCTTTATACTTGGCGAAGGCTGACTTAGAAGCCTTCAACTCAGCCTTAAAGGCAACCAACTCAACATCCTTCTCATTAAACTGGGCCTTACTCTCCAACTGCTCCGCCATTCAACTCACCTGCTCGGTCGCCAGAGCATCTTTTGCCTCTTTGATATTTTGGGACAAAACACGAGCCTCCTTGTTTTTGATGTCGAGGTCCTCAATAGCCCATAATTTTCTAGCATTAACGGAATTGATATTTGAATCAAAATTATGGGCCTGCTTGGTTAGACAATCGAGTTGAAGGGTCTGCTCATGGTTCTTATTCTTCTCCATATTGAGCACTCATTCAGAGCCCAATAGCTGCTTGGAGCTCCTCTCTAAGTCTTTCTTCAATTGAGCAACCTCCTTGATAAGCTGCTCAACCCGAGCCAGCATGATGTGTGCTTGACTGGACGGGGCTCGCAACTGCTAGTTCTCATGCTCCAAAAATGCTAGTCGCTGGTAGAGCACCAATCTCTCCACCTAGAACTATGAAATAGAAAAGGAATTAGCGCCGAGCGGGAAATGTAAAAAAAAACTTAGTAGAAATTTGCCCCTGTGGATTTCTGAGTGAAGTAGTTAGCCAGCTCCCCAAGAAGAAGTGTCACCGCTTTAGCCTGAGCATCTGCCCATGTTTGGGAAAGGGGACCCTAGATATTTATTTGATGATGATGTGAGAGAAGCTCGACACCCTCTAGAAGATGCCACTCATCAATGGGCAGGCGAAGAATGGCCTTAATGATTCACCGGCCACTCGGGGCTGATGGTGTTAGACCCCGTGGTTGTTTTGGTGTGATAAATCAAGTTAAGTTAGGTCCTATTTAGGTTTGATCCTTGTGTCTAAGTGTGCAGGAGCTTAGGAGCACAGGAAGTCGAGTGGAAGACACAGTTAAAGAGAAGGATGGCACGGGAAGGGAGCCGACGGGCTCAGTGCATTCGAGGGACGAGGTGTTGCAGAAGAGTACACTGGTGGACAAGAAGAACGTACACGACGTTTGAGGAAATAGAAGCCGGAGCAGAAGCCTGATCGAGGAGAAGGCCAGAAATTGGGTTCGGGTGAGCCCTATTTTGGTTGGTCGTAATCACCCAGGTGATCAGAGCAGCAGAAGAGCAAAAGAAGCTGATGAAGACTACTAGAGGTGCCCTCAACAGGAGTTGAAGGCGCCTCCAAGATGCCTGCACGCCTTTGCCACCTTCAGGCGAAAGGCACCTCCTATGAGTATGGAAGGCACCCTCCATAAGCATGGAAGACTCCTTCCATGAGCATGGAAGGCGCCTTCGACCAGGAAAACTAACTGTTGCCAAGGGATAAAACTCTATCCCTTGGCGCTTCACTGGAGGCACCCTCTAAGTCCTTTGGAGGCGTCCTCAAGCTACGGATAGGATTTCTAGGAGCTATAAAAAGGTCCCTCCAGCTAGGAAATAGTATAATAATTTCTGTAATCACCTTTTTAGTTATTTCTGAGCTTTCAGTGTGTGTAAAAGGTTTCTCCACCTTTAGAGAAGGAGATTCTTAATGAGCTTTTCAACCGCCTTGGATTAACAAGCAACTAGGTTGTAACCAAGTAAATAGTGGCCTTTTACCTTTTTTTTAAAGTTGTTAATTCTTTTTTTTAATTGCGTTTCTAGTCTAAGTCCAAAGATTGGGAAGGGATTTTATTTTTCTATTTCAGGCAATTCACCCCCCTCTTGCCGGCCCCGCTGCGCCAACAAGTGGTATCAGAGCCCAACTCCCTTAGAAGGACTAACCGCCAACTGAAGCATCAAAGATCAAAGACGATGGCCGGATCGACAATATACCCACCAAAATTCGTGGGAGAATTTGTGTTATGGAAGAAACGAATGGAGGTATTCTTCAAAACTGATTTTGAAATATTGCTAATAATTAAATATAGTTTTGTAGCTCCAAAACCCCCCACGGAGAAGAAAAAGAAGAATATCAGTGGACTAAGAAGGAGTAAGCAGACTTCGTAGCAAACAGATGAGTCGAGTTCCACCTACTCAGCGTACTTCCACCGCAGGAAGTAAATCGAATCATAGATTAAGACTCAGCAAAGGAACTTTTGGAGAAGTTCCTGGAATTGCATGAAGGAACTTTCGAAACAAAGCTTGCGAGACGGGACGTGCTCCGAAATCAACCGACGAACCTCCGGATGGAAGAAGGAGAGTCAGTAGCACAACTACATGGAAGACTCAAGGAGCTAATCACCGGATTATCAAACCTGGGAGAAACTGTAACAAATCAGGATGCATAAAGGTATGTATTAAATGTGTTACCAAGAACACCAGAATGGACATCTATAGTAGACTCCTACTATATCTCAAAGGATCTCGAGGTAAGTGTTAGGATGTATACTAAAAGCCTATATTTTGGTATAAACATTTATCTAGAAATAAGAATCACATTGGTCAAATGACTACATTTATGATAAATGTAGTTGTTCAATTAATTTATATTGTAGATAATATGGTGTGTGGTGTCACACACAGAGGATCATGTTATCAGTACCTTATAAATTATAAACAGTAGCTCACGACCATGATGGAAAGGAACAAACCATTGGAAGGTCGTAGTGTAATTAGGTGTTAGTTTATCTTAACTATATAATTACACTAGTACACTAAGAGTGTATTGAGTAGGACCATTAGAGGTCATTTCTTTTATACTGACTTTATAAAGGAACAAAGACCTTAGTTATTATGGAAGTGTGTGCTCTTAATCCTAATATAATAACAAGCACATATATTTGATATTTATTTCTTTAATTTATCAATGGGTGAGATTTAGTTCGATGAATCAATAAGCCCGATAAGTTGGGAAATGATATCACTTATAGTGTGTGTTGTTGATTATAGAAGGAAACTGTGTCCTAGTAATCTAGGTTGAGAATGTCCCCAAGAGGAGCTCATAAGGATTGTCATGTTAAACCCTGCAGGTGGACTTAGTCCGACATGACGATGAAGTTGAGTGGTACTACTCTTGGAGCTAGATATTAATTAAGTGAGTTGTCAGTAACTTACTTAATTAGTGGACATTTGTTATCTTAAACACAGGGAGACTAACACACTCATAATAAGAAGGAGCCCAAAATGTAATTTGGGATTGGTGCGGTAGTTCAATAATAGTTCTCTAGTGGAATGAATTATTATTGATAAAATTAAGTTGTGTGTTCGGGGCGAACACGGGATGCTTAATTTTATCGGGAGACCAAAACCAATTCCTCCTCTCGGTTCCTATCGTAGCCTCTTCATTATAGAGTACTATACCCACCTATACCCACCTTCTTGCCCATCCCATAAGGGGCCGGCCAAGCTAGCTTGGAGACCAAGCTAGGGCCGACCAAAGTTTGGTTCATGGGTGCTTCAAGGTGGCCGGCCCTAGCTTGGGTTCAAGCTTGGTGTGGCCGACCCAAATTAAAATAAAAAGGATTTTTATTTTTTTAAATTTTTTTTTCTTATGTGGATAACATGTTTTAAAAGAGAGTTTAAAATTTTAAATCTTTCCTTTTATAAGATTCTACAAAAGATTAAGAGAAGAGCTAAATCTCTTTCCTTATTTGTAGATTAAAAGGTTGATTTTAATTTTGGTAAAAACTTTCCTTTTTAACCATGTTCATGATTTAAAAGAAAGTTTAAAAAATTAATAATTCTCTTTTATTAGTTTCTACAAAAGATTAAGAGAAGAGCTAAATCTCTTTCCTTATTTGTAGATTAAAAGGTTGATTTTAATTTTGGTAAAAACTTTCCTTTTTAACCATGTTCATGATTTAAAAGAAAGTTTAAAAAATTAATAATTCTCTTTTATTAGTTTCTACAAAAGATTAAGAAAAGATTTGATATCTTTCCTTATTTGTAGATTAAAAGAGATTTTAATTTTTAGAGATAATTTTCTTTTTATCCACATGTTTAAAAGAAAGATTTTAATTTATTAAATTTCCTTTTTATAAACCAATCATGAAGGGATTAAATTATTGGAGAAATTTTTATAAATTTCTGAAAACAAATTAGGAAGGTTTTAATTCTTGATTGAATTAAATTTCCTTTGATTGGAGGTTTGTTGTATGACCGACCATGTTGATTAAGAAGAGGAATTTGATTTTAATTAATTAAAATTTCTTTTTCATGGCAAAGTAATTAAGGAAGTTTTTATTAAAGTTTCCTTATTTGCCAAAACCAAGGATTATAAAAGAGGAGGTAGAGGAGCCTTCATGAGATGAACTTCTATTCTTTTTCTTTCCTCTCCTCTTTGGTTTTGGTGGCCGGCCCTATTTCTCTCCTCTCCTCTTGTTGGCCGAAACTCATCTTTTGGTGGAGCTTTTGTTTGTGGCCGGGTCAAGGAAGGAGAAGAAGGAGAGAAAGCAAGCCTCGTCTCTAGCATCCCTTGGAGCATTGGTGGTGGCCGAAATTCTTCATCCTTGGAGGAGTTTATTGTGGCCGAAATCTAGAAGAAAGAAGGAAGGTGGAAAGGTGGTTCTCATCTCGGAAGATCGTTGCCCACACAACGTCCGAGGTTAGAAGAGGAATACGGTAGAAGATCAAGAGATCTTTCTAAAGGGTATAACTAGTATTTTTCCTTTCCGCATCATACTATTTATTTTTGGAAATAATACCAAATACAAGAGGCATATGATTTTAGTGTTTCGAATATGTTTTCGATGTTGTGTTCTTTTGTTTTATTTTTCCTTGTGATTTGATTGTTCTTTTCGGTTAACCTAAAGTTATTTTAGGAAATTAAATATTAGCTTTCCATAAAAGGTTTTGTCTAGTCGGTGGTGGTTGCTCCCATATCCAAGAAGGCCGTGTGCCTCGCCACGTCAGTACTGGGAACCAATTATGGAAAATAATATTTAATGGAATTAATAACTTAAGGTGATTTGGGTCGAATGTGTTAAGTTCCGCAGGAGACCCAAGTCAAAACCTAAAAGAACAAATAGATTAAGTTTTGGATCAAACATGTTAAGTTCCGCAGGCGATCCAAAATTTAATTTAAAAGAACACATGGTAGCTAGGAAAAGGTTCAGACCTTTGTACAAAATTTTTATACAGTGGAACCTCTAGGCTTTCCGAGTAGCAACCAACAGTAAGTACACTAGATAATCTCTTTTATGTTTTCAAATTACATGAATCTCGGTGTGCAGGACAAAAGAGACTGAGCCAGAACATTGTCCTAATGGTAAGAATGAATGATTCCGACTTTAAAAAATTAATTGATGAAGACGAAGCTACCTTAATGGTAAGAAAGTTCAATAAGTTTATTCGATCTAATAAATTTAAATCGCAAATGAATAAGGATTATCGAAGCAAAAGGAAGGTTCGCTATTACAACTTCGACGAAGAAGGGCACATCAAGGATGAATGCCCTAAACTAAAGAAGGAAAAGGAAAAGTACAAAAGACCAACATCCTCCAAACACAAGAGCCTGAAGGTTACATGGGATGAATCATCATCCTTTGACTCCAAGGTTGAGGCCTTCTCAGGACTAGCCCTAATGGCCAACCATCAAGTAGAAGATGAAACCAGCTCAGAGATGAGCATTGATAAAGGGGGAGGGTCATAAGAAGAAAGCAGTGATGAAGGGGAGCATCAGAAATTAAGGTAAGTAAGGTACGTGCTCTATCTCCCAAGAAATCTTTTAACTTTATCAAAATTCTTTCTAAAGATTTAGTGAAGTTAGAAAAGAAAAACGCTGAGTTAAAATTGAACTTAGCTAAGACATGCCCCTTAGAATTATTTAACAATTCAAAGTTAGAAAATGATAAATTAAAAATGCAAATTGAAAGTTTGAAAAAAGGTGCATGCTTAAAACTAAGTAACTTTCAAAAATCAAAACTTAGAATTTATAGAAGGTTAAATTGTTACATTAGAAAACATCAGGGATAAGTTAGAAGAATTTCCAAAGGATATATACCCCCTAGATTCTTAGCTAATCCAATAGGAAGGAACCTATATTGGGTTTCAAATCATTCTTAGATTAACATTTTTTCTTTAAATCTAAGGCTTTTAGAAAAGTTAAATGTTTAAATTCTTTAAGAGGCTTTGTCTAGAAGTGGTTGATGATCCAATAACCAATAAGATCTAGTACCTCACCACAACCTGGAAGCTAGTTACTGAATTGAATATTTAATTGACAAACTGATAAGATTGTGAAATTAATGAAATGTTTTCAATCTTTGTCAATTATTTGAAAACTTCATAACTTAGAAATTATTTTAAATTCAAGTTATTTTCTTATTGGACCCTATTTTTTCGATATGATCAAAGGGGGAGGAATAGGTGCAAGTTTAGAGGAGTTAGAATTTTTTGAATTTTGCTAACTCTATTCTATTTTTATTGTTGGACCTTGTATTTTTTTGATGTGATCAAGGGGGGAGGAATAAGTACAAGTTTAGGGGGAGTTAGAATTTTTTGAATTCTACTAACTCTATATGTTGCCATTTCTTTTATTTGCAACTTTATGCTTAAAATATTTTTTTTGCAAATTATTTTATTGCATCTTGTTCGTTATTACCCTAACTTGAAATTGGATTGATGCACATAAAAAAGAGAGAGATTGTTGGACCCCGTGGTTGTTTTGGTGTGATCAACCAAGTTAAGTTAGGTCCTATTTTGGTTTTATCCTTGTGTCTAAGTGTGCAGGAGCTTAGGAGCACAGGAAGTCGAGTGGAAGACGTAGCTAGCGAGAAGGGTCGCACGAGAAGGGAGCCGATGGGCTAGGTGCATCCGAGGGATAAGGTGCTGTGGAAGAGTACACTGGTGGACGAGAAGAACGTACGTGATGTTTGAGGGACGAGAATCCGGAGCGAAAGCCTGCTCAAGGAGAAGGTCAGAAATTGAGTTCGGGTGAGCCCTATTTCGGTTGGCCGCAATCACCCAAGCGATCGAAGCAGTAGAAGAGCGAAAGAAGCTGATGAAGACTGCTGGAGGTGCCATTAATATGAGTTGAAGGTGCCTCCAAGGCGCCCACGTGCCTCTGCCACCTTCAGGCGGAAGGCGCCTCCTATGAGCATGGAAGATGCCCTTCGTAAGCATGGAAGGCACCCTCCATGAGCATGGAAGGTGCCTTCCACCAGGAAAACTGCCCGTTGCCAAGGGATAAAACTCTATCCCTTGGCGCCTCGCTGGAGGCACCCTCAAGCTACGAATAGGATTTCTAGGAGCTATAAAAAGACCCCTGGAGCTAGGAAATAGTATAACAATTTTTGTAATCACTTTCCTAGTTATTTTTGAGCTTTCAGTGTATGTAAAAGGTTTCTCTGCCTTCAGAGAAGGAGATTCTTAGTGAACTTTTTAACCCCCTTGGATTAACAAGCAACTAGGTTGTAACCAAGTAAATAGTGGCCTTTAACCTATTTTTTTATGTTATTAATTCTGTTTTCAATTACGTTTCTAGTCTAAGTCCAAGGATCGGGAAGAGATTTTATTTTTCTATTTCAGGCAATTCACCCCTCTCTTCCCGGCCCCGCTGTGCCAATAGATGGCTATGAAGTCGCCACACCCTTGGACTTGGATGCATAGGAGGAGCAAATTGTTGATATCAAGTCGACCAGACTAGTGGGTGGTAGCGGCAAGAAGGTGACTGATGGCGCGCATATCATCCCGACTGGTAGTGCGAACAATGAGGGTGGCTGATAGGAAGATAGAGGGGTAGGCAATGAAGCCTCTCTCTCAAGAATGATAGAGGATGAAGTCTCAGCTTGCTCGGAAGGGAGGTGAGAAGTTGAAGGGACTGAGGGTTGTAATGCTGATGTCAACAAGTGGGAGGAAGTCTCCGCCCGTTGCCTCTTGCGAAGCCGGATTAACAGCTCCCTGAAGTTGCTGACTCTGAAGGTACCATGACCGACACCATAGATGACCGCTCGGGAGAAAGCTCACTCGTGATGGCTGTGGCATCGTTAGCCCCCACCTGGGTTCCTCTTACCTCGCTAAGCGTCGTGTAGCTCCCTCCTACCTCACTAATTGGATCATCGGAGTGTTCAACTGGCATTAAGCCATGACTCTCCATCTCGGCGATGCCTCGGGCATTGATCTCCGCATTAGCAAGTTTGCTCTTGTTGTTCAGACATGACCTTAACATAACTTGTGCTATAAAAAAAGAAATGAAATTAGTTAGAATCAAAGGTGAGTGACAGCAAAAGGACATACCTAGGGGGAGGGGTTGTCGCATTCGGATTGAGCTTTGCCCGAACACGTATAAAACTCCCTCAAACAGTAGTCGGTGTATGTGGTATTTCTGACTGACCAAACTTTAGGTTGCTTGTAGGTAATCTGACTGGCCGCGGTATCGTCCGATCGAAGGAGGCTTCGCCGTCAGGAAGTTGGGCCGAGCGGGAAGACGGACAAAGAAGTAATGCTCTCTCCAATGTTTATTCGAGGAAGACATTCTATCGAAGAAAACTGCGCCCACTCGGGCTTGTCACAAAAAGGTGCCTGGCTCAAAGAACTTAGGGTAGTAAAAAATAATGGAATACACGGGGCACTAAGGGGATCCCGTGCAAACAAAACAGTATGACTACCCCACTCAACAACCTAAAGGAGTTAGGTACCAATTGGTGTAAAGAGATGTGAAAGTATTTACAAACTTCGAAGAAGAATGAATGAATAGGGAAGCATATTCCAACGTAACACTAGTCTTTAAAATAGGGGAGAAAGCCATCATGCCATAGATGAGGACGATCATAAGTGGAAGGGATGGCGATGTGATAATCAATCGGGAAGTGATAGGTGATCTTCATTTAGTCAACTTCGTCGCTATTGAATTTAGAGGTGGTGGAAGTGTACCAAAGCTTGGGGATGGCTGGGGGAGGACGAGGAGATTCAACCATGAGGTAGGAAGAGGGAGGAAAACTAGGAAGATCAAAGATTCAATGAAAGAGAGCAAGAGAAGCTTATTGCAAGGAAAATTGCTGACGAAGAAGAAGAGAGGATAGTAGTGAGTGCGAGGAAGATGATGAGGGGGATAGAAAGAGTATGGTGTTTGAAAACCTAGAGAGCAGCTGCTCTCAGTTGTGCGATCAGGGACTTTGGAAAAGGGGAGTTCATCACGACCGTTGATTTTAAAAAAGAAGTGGTTATGTCAAACCTAAATAGCTATCTGTCACATCACATATGTTGTGGCATGTAGGGGTGCCACATGGCATTCTACTACAGATGACATTAATGATAAAGCAGAAAGCATGATTATGGGGTATGGAGGAGAGTGCCCTACATTAATGAAAGAAGATTTGAGAGGATTTTGAGAATTAGGGTGACATCTGCGGTAATTAAAAACAATTACCATTGGGTGCAGAGCTTAGCGAGGAATTAGAAAATTATCTAAGTGTCACACATGATAGAGCCGAACAACAGCTATAAAATCAAGTGTCTTCATAATTAGCAGGCAAACAACTGCTATAAAATTGAGGGTCTTCACCATCAGCAGTCAAACAACAGTTATAAAACCGAGTGTCTTCACCATCAACAGCCAAATGACGAATATAAAATCATGTCTTCACTATCAGTAGCCGAATGATGACTATAAAACTGAGTGTCTCCATCATCAGTAGCCAAACGATGGCTATAAAATAGAGTGTCTTCACCATCAGTAGCCGAACAACAACTATAAAACCTAGGGTCTTTGCTATTAGTAGTTGAACGACGGCTATAAAATTAAGTGTCTTCGCTATCAACAGCCGAACGATGGCTATAAAATTGAGTGTCTTCACCATCAGCAGCCGAATGATGGTTATAAAATCGACTTTCTTCACCATCAGCAGCTAAATGATGGCTATAAAATCGAGTGTCTTCACCATCAATAGCCGAACGATAGTTATAAAATTGAGTGTCTTCAACATCAACAGCCTAATGATGGCTATAAAATCGAGGGTCTTTGCTATCAATAGTCGAACAATGTCTATAAAATTGAGGGTCTTCGCCATCAATAGCCGAACAATGGCTATAAAATCATGGGAGGACATTATCAAAATCTATGGGCAGCTTTGAGTGGTAGAACACCTAATCGGGGGGAGGGGCTCAGGAACATATTAATGGTCTAATCAGTTGGACTTGTAGCTTCCTTCAACTAGATTTGAAGGGGAGGCTTGTGATCCTATAATAATGAGGGATCCCACCAGGGATAGGTCAAAGTAAGTAAGATCAGTTGACGTGGAAGATAGAGTCAAGCGAGGTATGCAAGTTGGCCGAGCAAACCACACACGTCCTAGTGGACCGACTATGGCGACGTGGACAGAGTATTGCCGAGTGAATGATACCAAGTGTGAGAGACAATTAAATTAACTCCCCTCGACCAGGTAAAATTGTCCTTCGACCATAGAGAAAGGTAAGGAATAACTGGTATCGTTGACTGGGTGATTGGGTACCATGCCTCGGTCAGAGCAGGAGGACCGACGACAATCAGGAAGCAAGGAAAGAGACAAGCCACCAGGTCCTAAGGACACTACCGAGTGGAAGCAACCCAACCGAGTGGACTCTGGTCGGCTATACATGGCCTTGCTAAAATATCCTTTCGTATCCTTTTCGGAGTTTGTGCCACTCACAGCAAGGCATGTCTAGTAGGCAGTCATAGTTTAGAAGCTTCCAGGTTGTCACATTAGAGAATTGCATGTCTGCTTAAGAAATGATGTCAGGGATACTTTTTGACTCATCTTTTCTTAGGACACCTAGGAAAATGTACCTACTCTTTAGGATGTGTGCACAAGCACTATAGTGACACTATAAAAGGGGGTTCCCTTCTACAGGGAAAGGTACACACACAACTTCATCTTCTACATTCTGTAGTTATAGTTTTCCATTTTTTGAGATCACCGGAGACTGACTTGAGCGTCAAAAGGACAATGCTGAGAACCCCTTCTTGGCCCTACATTGACATTTTTGTGTTGCAGGGCTATGTGGATTCTTCACCGCGTCAACATCAAAGTCACATCCCCAATTGACCATCTTCATTATTTTTGGACAGGATCAATATTCATATAAAAATAATAACTTGTTGGATCGAGAAGCGCTAGAGGGGGAGGGGGTGAATAGCGCTCGTGGCTATTTCATTCGATTTAAAACGTGTCGAGTGAAAACGTAGTGGAAATAAATAAACACAAACACAGAAGAACACAGGTCGTTTACTTGGTTCGGAGCCTGTGACGACTCCTACTCCAAGGCCCACGCTCGTTGAGCGTTTACGTTGGGCAACAACTATAATCACAAGAATTATTACAATCTAAGTATAGAAAAAATAGTAATTAAATTAATACCGACAACAAAGAGATGAAAAACTGAAGCTTCGGGTCGTCAGGATGATGTTGCAGCACTTCGAGATTGTCTTGTTAGCAGCTTGTAGCATAAGGATTGCTTGGTAGGTGTTGTTCTGGACTGCTGGTTGAGACTCCCTTATAAAGGGTGTTCAAGGCGCCTCCATCAAGATCCAAGGCGCCTTAAACCCTAAGTTTTATCCTGCTTTGATTGCTGTCGATCAAGCTTTGACCGCTGCTCATTATCCACCTGAAGGCACCTTCAATGCCGCTCCAAGGCACCTTCGAGCAGTGATCCAAGGCGCCTTTAGCCCCCATGAAGGTGCCTCCAGTTCCTCTGGACAGATAGCTTCGGCTTGCACCCGAGGCGCCTCCAAGTCCCATAGAGGCGCCTCAGACACTGTTCATCCGAGTTGAAAGTTGCTCCTTTGTTCCTGCAAAATATGTTAGTCCCAAACACATACCCTGCAAAACAAAGTTAACACACAATAGACATGGTAAATAAAATATTGATAGTCTCCGGACTATCCTGGGTCTGATTTCAGATTTCCTACCGGAAACCCTAGGTCGACCCGACGCCTACTGTTCTCTCTGCGGGGTGTTAGTGCGGAAAGCATCCGACGATCGACCGTTGTTTTGATAATGGCAAAGGAATTCAAAGTTAAGTTGTTTTGTGATCTAATGCACTTGATTGAGTGTTTCAGGAAAGTCCTAGCTGCGGTTAGGCAGGTGGAAAACCCTAGGGGGTGGTAACCCTAGGTCATAGGGGGTGGTAACCCTATGCGGAAAGTCTTGGAGGGTCGAGAGCTTCAGGCAAAAGTCCTAGGGGGGTAACCCTAGGTGGAAAGTCCTGGTGACGCGAACCAGGTGAAAGACTGGACCAGCCGGGAAGCGGAAGTCCAGTAGAAAGTTTGGAAGTTTCGAACGCTGAGCAAAAGTCCAGTCAATCTGGAGGATCGCACTGGCAACAGGTAAATCTCCTGAGTGGAGTAGGTGAGGATGCAATCCCCGTAGAGGGAACAGTAGGCGTCGGGTTGACCTAGGGTTTCCGGTTGGAAATTCGAAGTTAGACCCGGACAATCCGATGACTGTCAAGTTTATCTATAATGTTATTTCTGTGCTAACTTTGTTTTGCAGGGTTTGTGTTTGGGACTAACACAATTTGCAGGAATAAAGGAGCAACTCAAACCTCAGATGAACAGTGTCCGAGGCGCCTCCATGGGGCTTGGAGGCACCTCGGGTGCTAGCCGAAGCCAGCTGTCTAGAGGAGCTGGAGGCGCCTCGGAGGAAGATGGAGGCGCCTTGGACCAGGCGTTGGAGGCGCCTTGGAGCAGCTTGGAGGCGCCTTCAGAAGGATGAGGTGCGACCAGGTTTGCGCTGATCCATCCGTGTGACTCGGTGGCCTGGAGGCACTTCGGACATGCTTGGAGGCGCCTCCAGCACTGTTTATAAGGGGACTTCGAACAACAGCTCTTAAGAACTTCACACAAGAAATCTTTCTACAACCTGCTGCTAACGAGACGTTCCGATAAAGATTCAACTCGACGCCAACAACCCGGAGCTTCAGATTTAGTCTTTTGTTGTCGGTATAATTTTTATTATTACTGCTTTGAATTGTACTTAGTTTGTAATAGTTTTTACGAGATATAGGTGTTGCCCAAAGTAAACGTTCAATGAACGTGAGCCTTGGAGTAGGAGTCGCCACAAGCTCCAAACCAAGTAACTCCTCGTGTCCTGTGTTGGTTTACTTTCTTTTCATTATTCCGCTGCATTTAATTACTTGAATGATTTACGATTTTGAAACGTACGAAATAGCCACGAGCGCTATTCACCCCCCCTCTAGCGCTTTCGATCCAACAATTGGTATCAGAGCGGGGTCGCGTTGATCTGGTCCAACCACTAATCATGCAATTTTTCGTGGTGTTTTCAGTTTTATGGAGTCAATTAGAATTAGCTTAATAGCTACATTCTAATTAATAATTTCGAATCAGTTTTTGCTCGAGACTGGTGCAACACCACTCGAGTTCGCAAATTCTTAACTTTACTTCCCGCACTGCTAATCCAAGACCTAGTCTTGGGATATTTCTATTTTTTTGTGTTGTTGCATATCACTAATGGCCCAACAAGAAGGGTTTAGCACCGTTCGCCCCCCACTTTTCTCCGGAGAAGGCTTCGGATATTGGAAGGGGCGAATGGAAACATTTCTCAATACACAGTTCGACACGTGGATGATTATCGAGACTTGACTAGAACTGCCTTCCGACGAAGACGGCAAGCTGACACCCTGCGAAAAATGGGAACCGACCCTAATCAAGAAGGTGGAAGCTGATGCCAGAGCAACCTGCACCCTCCAGTGCGGACTGACCAAGGAGGAACTCAACAGAGTTGGACCATTCTCCAGCGCAAAAGAACTTTGGGAGAAGCTGATCGAACTCCACGAGGGCACCTCCGACACTAAGGTAAGCAAGAGAGATCTCTTGTTCAATAAATTATATAATTTGAAAATGCAGGAAGACGAGATGGCCAGCCAATTTCACGCTCGTATACAAGACATCCTAAATTCCCTCCACGCAATCGGGCAAAAGGTCGAGAACAGAGACATAATAAGGTATGCACTTAATGCTTTTCCGAGGAGCACATTGTGGGCATCAATGGTAGATGCCTACAAAGTCTCCAAGGATTTATCTTAATTAGATTAGATGAATTATTTTTTGAATTTGAACTTCATGAGCAGACTAATACACAACCACCCGAGAAAGGTGTAGCTTTGCTTACAGGTACTAGTAGAACACACGAACCAAGATCACGAAGAAGAACTGAGCAAGAGTCGGAACCAGAACCAGACTCAGACGATGAAGATGACGAACTAACAGCCGAACTCGTGAACTTGGTAAAGAAGCTCTACAAGAAAAAGAAGGGCTTCAACAAGAAAGACCTAAAGAAGGCAGTCCAATCAAAGGAGGGTCAACCGAGCTCAAAGGTCAAATTTGAGGTGACCTGCTATGGATGCAACCAGAAGGGGCATATCAAGGCCAACTGCCCCAATCAAAAGGATGCAAAGAAGCAAAGAAAGAAGAAGGTACTAAGAGCAACCTTTGAAGAATCTTCAGAAGAGGATACTGACGACGAGCTCGAACAGACGAGCCTTCTTGCCCTGATGGCTCGAGACTAGATCAATGTGTCCGAGAGCGAGAGCGAGTTGGAAGTAGAATCGGAAAGAAGCCACAGATCCGTATCGTTTCCGAAGGGCCCGATCCCTCTGTAAGTATCCCTAGGCTTAACAACCTAGTTAATTATTTGTTACAAAAATTAGCTAAGTCCAATCTTAGAATTAAGTCACTTCTAAAGGAAGTATCTGTCCTTAAAGAAGTGACTAACTCCGAATCTTTGACTGAACCAGTTTAGACTGGAAACTCCACTCAAGTCTAAAAACTTGAGGAAGAGAATTCTAGCCTGAAAACTCAAGTCAAGGATCTGGAGAAAACATTAGAACAATTCTCTTTGGGTTCAAAGAACCTTGACCTAATTCTTGGAACACAAAGGGCAATTTACAATAGAACTGGACTAGGATTCAAATAAAAAAAGAAATATAAATCATATTTATCACTTATACAAAGAACAAATAGAAAAATGGTCCAAGCATGGGTCCCCAACTCCAACCTGATTAATCAAGTTGGACTTGGACAATATTGGGTCCCTAAGGATCAAATACATTACCTCGATAAACCATATCGAGGCTATGATCCAGGGGGAGCTAAAAGAAAAATAATAAAAATAAAACTAGATTCAAATTAAATTAAGAATAAAATTCAAATTAATTAAAATTAAATTAAATTCCAATAAAATCAAACTAAATTCAAACTAAATAAAAATTCAAAGGAAGGCTCCAGAATAGCTGGCACCTCCGAAATTAATCCACCCGATAAGGGTAAACAAGAGTAGATTACACGGCCGGGTAATTAAGGTTAGATTAAAATGAGCTAGGTTTAACTTGACCCACGGTACTGGTGAAGTATTGGATGATAGTACGTTGGGGAAACTTAGTCATCGCATGTCTAGGAAAATATGGCTTCGACCTGGTGTATTTGGCTAAGTGGAACTGACCGAAGCTACCCTTTATGGATCCTAACCAGTTAGACCAAGGTTTTGTACTAAGTTCAATGGGTAGAAATATTTGGAAAACCTCGAAGGCATGGTTACTTTAATGATGCCCTTGTGACTCACCTAGCCCAGAAGTTTATCCAAAGAACGCCTACTTATTGAACCTAAAACTAAACCTGAATCTAACACAAAGTTAAACTAAA
This sequence comes from Zingiber officinale, assembly GCF_018446385.1. NCBI lineage: Eukaryota > Viridiplantae > Streptophyta > Magnoliopsida > Zingiberales > Zingiberaceae > Zingiber > Zingiber officinale. The sequence goes on along the minus strand of NC_055987.1, from coordinate 87,964,868 downwards.
CCCTAAAATTGAACCATAATTCATCTCACAACAATTATAGGATTCCCTGATTGAAAATTTAGATCAGGTGAGATGACTAAGGAATTAAAATTAATTCAAAATTAAATTCAAAATTAATTCAAATTTAAATTCGTAATTAAAATTAATTCAAAATTAAATTCATAATTAAAATTAATTCAAAATTAAATTCGTAACTAAAATTAATTCATAATTAAACTCGTAATTAAAAATTAAATTCATAATTAATATTAAATTCAATTCATAATTAAAATAAATTCATAATTAAATTCGTAATTAAAATTAATTAACTTAAACTTATTTTTCAAAATTAACTTAAATTATTTTTAAACTTAAATTATTTCTTCAAAATTTAATTAACTAAAAATTATTCCTTCAAATTTATTAACTTAAATTATTTTTCAAATTAATTAACTTAAACTATTTTTTAAATTAATTAACTCAAATTAACTTAAATTATTTTTCAAAATTTAATTAACTTAAATTGTTTTTCCAAAAATTAATTAACTTAAATTGTTTTTCCAAAAATTAATTAACTTAAATTGTTTTTCAAAAATTAATTAACTTCAATTATTTTTTTCAAACTTAATTAACTTAAATTATTTTTCAAAACTTTATTATCTTAAATTATTTTTTAATTTAATTAACATAACTATTTTTTTTAAAATTAATTAACTTAAATTAACTTAAATTATTTTTCAAATTAATTAACTGAAACTATTTTTTAAATTAATTAACTTTAATTAACTTAAATTATTTTTCAAAATTAATTAACTTAAACTATTTTTAAATTAATTTACTTAAATTAACTTAAATTATTTTTCAAATTAATTAACTTAAACTATTTTTCAAATTAATTAACTTAAATAATAATAAATTTGTATCCACTTAAAATATATTCTAAATTAACTAACCTACTAACTATTGAAAACCTAGCACGAATAGAGAGCTTATTTCAATTAAACTATCTTTTAATCCTTTAAATCCAAATCAACTACTTTATGTGTAGTGATTGGATCAATGGATGATAGATAGTTGATGCTCCAGACATATGCCTGGAGATAGGTTGAAGTTCACTAAGCTCAAACTGAAGAACCTAGGGTCAGTTGCGTTTAGCAACGATGGTAAACTTAAGATAATCGAAAGAGGTAATATCGAACTTAACTCCAATTTTGTCATTCAAAATGTTCTATTAGTTGAAAATTTTAATTTCAATCTATTAAGTATTAGCCAGTTATGTGATAGTGGATACTTAGTCACCTTTTATAATTCTGGATGCTTAATTGAAAACATTGACAACCCCAAAATCAGACTTAAAGGACTTAGGAAAAATAACATCTATACAATTGACCTACCCTCAATAAAGTGTCTCTTGACACAACAAGAGGAAACCAACTTGTGGCACAGAAGACTAGGTCACACTCATATAAGACTCATTTCGAAAATGAGTCAAAACGGCTTAGTCAGAGGATTGCCCAAATTAAGAAAGCTAGAAACTAGCAACATTGACTCTGACCCAGATGGAAAACCAGTAGACCCAAAGTACTATAGAAGTATAATAGGTAGTCTACTCTACCTAACTGCAAGTCAGCCCGATATCTTATTTGCAGTAGGTATGTGCGCAAGACCAATCCTGTGCAAAAGAGTCACACCTAACATATGTTAAAAGGATAATTAGGTACATTAACGACACCCTAAATGTAGGACTTTGGTACCCTAGAACTTGTACCCTTGACCTCGTTGGCTACTTTGATTTAGACTATGTCGGGTGCAAGTTAGATAGAAAAAGCACAAGTGGGAGCTGCCAAATTCTAGGTCAGTGCCTAGTAAGTTGGTCAAGCAGAAAGCAACACTGTGTTGCTCTATCCACTACTGAAGCTGAATACATAGCACTAGGAGAATGTGCATCCCAACTTTTGTGTATGATGCATACACTAAAAGATTATCAGCTAGAATACAAAAATTTTAATTGGCAATATAAGCTCAATTAACTTAACCAAAAATCCAATTCACCACTCCAGGACCAAACACATAGAGGTAAAACACCATTTTGTAAGAGATCATGTGGCTAAGGGTGAAATTGTACTCAGCTATGTTGAGTCCAAGTCAAACCTAGCTGTCATCTTCACTAAACCCTTACCTGAACTTGAGTTCAGTGCACTTAGAAGGCAAATAGGTATGTCCTAGGTAGAATATTTTTTGATTTTCAAATCAGCTTCGTACAGTTTTTAAAATCGTCGTATGTTTTAAAAATTATAGGAAAATATTGTTTTTAAAATTCCAATTTTACTAGACTTTCAAAAATATGGAATTAGCTTAGGCTCTACCCTAGAAATCTTGCTCCCCTAGAATTCAGCCAGAGCATCTCACAAACACCTAGGCTTACCTTGCTTGCGTTTGAAAAACATAGAACGGCATGAGATGCATAGGGTATAGTCTGGACTCAAGAATGTTTATATCTGTGCACCAATATGAGTCAGGGCGTTAAACACTTAGTTAACAGTAATCAAGTCAAGTCTTCCAGCACTAGTCAAATCTAATTGGATCTAGTGACTTAACTTGACTAACCAAGTGAAAGCTATTACCCTCTAGGTAATCAGCTAGTAGCTAACTGGTTAGACATGTGGCCACGAACCCAAGTGCTTGATTTTTAAATTTTTTTTGGCATAACATTAGGGCTCTGATACCTTACTTAAAGCGAAATTAACTATTTAACAATCAATCTAACTCAACTCATTCTTGGACATTAAGGATTAAAACTCCTCCCTAGCCCTCAAAAGCTTTACATTAATTATTTGACTAAAAGAAAAATTCTTTAAAAACTTTAAGCTAAGTTTTCAAAACCTTAAACTTTCAAATCATTTTTCTTGTACTTCTTTCAAAATTCGGGCTAAGTATTTTTAGACTAAGATTTCAAAATTCTGACCATTTTAAAAAAAGCTAAAGTATTTTGAAAATTTAACTAAGTACTTTTCAAAGTCAACTTTTTAGCTTTTTGAAAGAAAAATTACGCCTTAAACCTTGGTTTCACTTAGCTAAAGAATATTATACAAAACCAAGAGTTACCTTTGTCTCTTATTAAAAGCCTAATGGTTCAAAATTGCTTAAAATTATTTTTTTTTGGCTATACTACAAAAGAAAACTCTTTCTCCAGCAAAATTTAACTTTTTAAAAATCAAACGTCGAGCTCAAACTGTTTTAACTTAGTGAATTTGATTTACAAGAAAAGTTGCTTTTAGGAAGTTCAGATTTTTTTCTCTCTCCTAAAAATCTAAGATTTTTTTTTTCAATTTTTTCAAACATGCTTAGTTTTTGATGAATGACAAAGGGGGAGAGTAGGGAAATTCAAAAGAAAGGTTAATAATTTTTTTTTAAGAATGCTTTTATTAAGGGGGAGCCTGACAAAGTTTAAGTGTTTAGCTTAACCATGCATGCATTTAAAATCAATTAAGCTTGCTTACTTAAACTTTATGTGTCTATTTTACTTAGCTTTGAATTTCAGTTGCCATAATTAAAAGGGAGAGATTGTTGGTGCGGGAAGCATCCGACGATCGACCGTTGTTTTGATAATGGCAAAGGAATTCAAAGTTAAGTTGTTTTGTGATCTAATGCACTTGATTGAGTGTTTCAGGAAAGTCCTAGCTGCGGTTAGGCAGGTGGAAAACCCAAGGGGGTGGTAACCCTAGGTCATAGGGGGTGGTAACCCTATGCGGATAGTCTTGGCGGGTCGAGAGCTTCAGGCAAAAGTCCTAGGGGGGGTAACCCTAGGTGGAAAGTCCTGGTGTCGCGAACCAGGTGAAAGACTGGACCATCCGGGAAGCGGAAGTCCAACAGAAAGTTCGGAAGCTTTGAACGCTGAGCAAAAGTCCAGTCGATCTGGAGGATCGCACTGGCAACAGGTAAATCTCCTGAGTGGAGTAGGTGAGGATGCGTTCCCCGTAGAGGGAACAGTAGGCATCGGGTCGACCTAGGGTTTCCGGTTGGAAATCCGAAGTCAGACCCGGACAGTCCGACAACTGTCAAGTTGATCTATAATGTTATTTCTGTGCTAACTTTGTTTTGCAGGGTTTGTGTTTGGAATTAACACAATTTGCAGGAATAAAGGAGAAACTCAAACCTCGGATGAACAGTGTCCGAGGCGCCTCCATGGGGCTTGGAGGCGCCTCGGGTGCTAGCCGAAGCTAGCTGTCCAGAGGAGCTGGAGGCACCTCGGAGGAAGCTGGAGGCGCCTTGGACCAGGCGTTGGAGGCTCCTTGGAGCAGCTTGGAGGCGCCTTCAGAGGGATGAGGTGCGACCAGGTTTGCGCTGATCCACCCGTGTGACTCGGTGACCTGGAGGTACCTCGGACAGGCTTGGAGGCGCCTCCAACACTGTTTATAAAGGGACTTCGAACAGCAGCTCTTAAGAACTTCGCACAAGCAATCTTTCTGCAACCTGCTGCTAACGAGACGTTCTGATAAAGCTTCAACTCGACGCCGACAACTCGGAGCCTTAGATTTAGTCTTTTGTTGTCGGTATAATTTTTATTATTACTGCTTTGAATTGTACTTAGTTTGTAATAGTTTTTACGCAATATAGGTGTTGCCCAAAGTTTACGTTCAACGAACATGGGCCTTGGAGTAGGAGTCGCCACAGGCTCCGAACCAGGTAACTCCTCATGTCCTTCTGTGTTGCTTTACTTTCTTTTCATTATTCCGCTGCATTTAATTACTCGAATGATTTACAATTTCTAAATGCACGAAATAGCCATGAGCTCTATTCACCCCCCTCTAGCACTTTCGATCCAACACGGGGAACGCGTCCTCACCTACTCCACTCAAGAGATTTACCTGTTGCTAGTCCGGTCCTCCAGACCGACTGGACTTTCTGCCTAGGGTTACTACCCCTAGGACCTACGGTTATCACCCCCTAGGGTTTTTCTCCACCTAGGGTTATCACCCCTAGGACCTAAGGTTACCCCCCTTAGGATTTTCCTCCACCTAGGGTTACCGCCCCTAGGACCTAAGGTTGCCGCCCCTTAGGGTTTTTCTCCACCTAGGGTTACCACCTCCTAGGACCTAAGGTTACCCCCCCCCTTAGGATTTTTCCATCACCTAGGGTTACCACCCCCTAGGACCTAAGGTTACCACCCGTTAGGATTTTCACCTGCCTAACTGCAGTTAGGACTTTCCTGAAACCTCATTTAAGCACGTTAGATAACAAGGAATCCTAACTTTGAATCTGTAACGACCCGACCCATTTGGCAGCCCATTTGGCGACCCTCGGGTCGTCGACCGTCGACCGTCGGCCGTGCCGTTACTCGCTAGGACTTTCCATCCCTGGCCAGTTGATTTTTGCCTCCCTCGGGATTCGAACTCTATACCTCCAAGCTTAAGTACTAGAGTTTATGAATCCTGGTAACCAAGTGAGTTCATCTAACTTGGTTACCAGGATTCATAAACTCTAGTACTTAAGCTTGGAGGTATAGAGTTCAAATCTTGGGGGAGGCAAAAATCCACTGGCCAGGGGTGGAATGTCCTAGTGAGTAACGACACGACCGACGATCAACGGTCGACGACCCGAGGGTCGCCAAATGGGCCGCCAAATGGGTCGGGTCGTTACAATAAAAAGACGCCTTTTTATTGTAACGACCCGACCCTTTGGCCTCTTGGGCGGCCCTTGCGGCGGCCCACTGGTGTCCCCTTATGTCGTCGGGCCATTTGGCGACCTCTAATGTCGTCGACCGATGACCCTTTGGCCTTGCCGTTACTCACTAGGACTTTCCACCCCTGGCAGTGGATTTTTGCCTCCCCCAGGATTCGAACTCTAAACCTCCAGGCTTAAGTATTAAAGAGGTTTTACTTAGCTTTAAAAATATTCTAGAAGAGTTGTAATTTAAAAGCCAGGTCATAAATAATTTTAATTTTAAAGCTAAGTTAAAAATAACCTGAATTTTCGAAGATAGGTCAAAAATAGTTTTTAATTTTGAAGTCAAGTCAAATTTTTATTTTAAAGAAAAACTAGTTTTAAAACCAACTCAAAATCACTCCCCCTTAATAAATGCCTTAATAAATTCTTTAGGTCCAGGAGTCCAAGCAAGTAAATAAAAAACTAGGAAGTAATTTACCTAATTTTTCATCTCACCCATTCTAGGTTAACACGCATGTTCAGCTTATGAGTGAGCGTGAGATGGAGTTGTCTTTGCATTTGATATTTAAAATAAGTTTTGAATTTCAAGTAATTTTTAAAATGATTTTTAAATAATTTTCTAAATAATTTTAAAAATGATTTTAGAATAATTTTTCAAATAATTTTTAAAACGATTTTATATAATTTTTCAAATAATTTTTAAAATGATTTTTAAATAAATTTTCAAATAATTTTTAAAATGATTTTTAAATAATTTTTCAAATAATTTTTAAAACTATTTTTAAATAAATTTTCAAATAATTTTTAAAATGATTTTAAAATAATTTTTAAAATAATTTTTAAATAATTTTTAAAATGATTTTTAAATAATTTTTCAAATAATTTTTAAAACGATTTTTAAATGATTTTTAAATAATTTTTCAAATATTTTTTATAACGATTTTAAATAATTTTAAAATAATTTTTAAAATGATTTTATTATTAATTTAATTTAATTTGATTTTTAATCATTAATTTGATTTTTAATCCTTAATTTAATTTAATTTGATTTTTAATCCTTAATTTAATTTAATTTTTAATCCTTAGTCATCTCACCCGATCTAAATTTTAAATCAGGGAATCCTATAATTTTGTGAGATGAATTAGGTTCAATTATAGGGTTTGGTTTAACTTTCTGTTAGATTCAGGTTTAGATTTGGGCTTAACAAATAGACATTCTTTGGATAAACTTCTGAGGTATGGTGAGTCACTTGGACATCATTAAAGTAACCATGCCTTCGAGGTTTTTCAAATAGTCCTATCCACTGAACTTAATACAAAACCTTGGTCTAACTGGTTAGGATCCATAAAGGGTAGCTTCGGTTAGTTCCACTTAGCCAAATGCACCAGGTCAAAGCCATATCTTCCTAGACATGCATAGACTAAATTTCCTTAACGTACTATCTTCCAAAATTTCACCAGTACCATAGGTCAAGTTAAACTTGTTCCTTTTCTAATTAGTTCTAATTACCCTGCCGGGTAGCTTGGTCTGGGTTACCCTGTCTGGTAAGTTAGTTTTGGAGGTGCCAGCTATTCTGGAGCCTCCCCTACATTATTGATAATTTTATTTAAAATTATATTAGAGTTATATTTAAATTAAGTTTAGTAAATAAAAGATACTTGATTATAGCTTGGTTTATAGTGTTTAAGTTTTACTTTAGACTTATAACCCAAGTCTAGATTTTGTTGATTAGTTAAATTATTAACAATCTTTTCTAACTTATCTATTTTATCTTTTAAGATATTACTTTGTTTCTCTAATTTTCTCAACGTTAATTTCTTATGTTTATTAAAAAATTTAAAGTTATTTTTATTTGGATTTGAATTAACTCTATTTATTGTATTGTTAGCAAGCATATCCAATTTTGAAGAAAAATTTATACTAGAGCAAGCAAGATTATTTAGAATACCGACATGTGTTGAAAAGATTGGATTTTCATATAATGTAAATTTATTTACCTTGATTTTTCTCCCTGGATTATTGGGTTTTCTTTCTGGGCATTGTCTTTTGCAGTGACCCATTCGTTTGCACTTAGAGTGTAACGACCCAATTTTCCCTATTTCAAGTTCTAAAAGTCCATAAAAATATTTGGAAATACTTTTAAAATATTCTAGAGATTTTTAGGAACTTTTAGAGTATTTTTACGTAATTTTTGGAGGTCGTTTAATAGGGTTACAAAAAGAAAGAAGTTTTAAAAAAAAACGTTGAAGGTGAGATTCGAACCCACGACCTCGGGTCGGACGGACCCAAGCAAAACCGGCCCAACCAGCTGAGCTACACGGTTTTGTTAACCTTATATGGTGAGAATTAAGTTTATAGCATAGATAATGATTAGAGAATAAATTTGGAAAAAATGCGTGGCTGAGGGATTGAAGCCGAGACCTCTTGTTTCGGTTAAAAGCCAGTTAACCAGCTGTGCCAGCAAGTTTTGTTAATTAAGGTAAGAATGGATTATATTTAAGGTATAGTAATTAATAAAAATCTTAGTTATAAGAAGAGAACTTAGGTATTTTCGCGTGACCGAAAATTTCCTCACCCCTCTTCTCTTCTCGCGACGGCGCGCGGCGATTTCTGCTCGGGCGAAAACGCAGCACCTCCTCGGGCTCTCTCTTCGGCGCCGGCGAAGGGTTTTTCCGGCGGGTCCTCAACCGTGTGCGACCACGATCGTCGAGGAGGATCGGTGGGCGCAAGAAGAAGTCGAAGATCAAGCTCCTCCGAACCCTAGAATTCTTTCCGTCGGCTGTGAGTCCAAGGAACCGAGGTGAGTTGCTTCTCATCTGCAGTAGGAGTAGTTCCGATTTGTTTGGTGTTTCCTTGTTTGTTCGAGTTTTACTGTGAAGCATGTTTAGGGATTTTACTTACTGCCGTGTACTTCAAAGAAGGGAAGAAAAATTATAGAATGGGTTAAGTATGTGGTTTAGATCTCTTTAGTTTCAAACAGAGCAAGGATTCTGTGTTTTGAATTAGCTACCATGAATAACATGGGAAGAAAGTAGTAATTCAGTTGTTTTTTCTTGATTAAAATTCCTGTTTGTCACCTTGTTTGGCATGTTCGGTTTATACAGTGCCCTGCAAGTTCGGATTTTGTGCTAAGCAATGAACATAGAATGGGTTAGATAAATTTTTTTAGCATGTAGTTTGGTTCATTGTCATTGCTTGTTTTCAGTTTGGGTTGTTGTTAACAGTGAGCATGAGGTGGTTGGATTTTGAGCATGTGTGCTATTTTCATGGGTTACTGTTGTTATACCAATTGATCAGGCTTAAGAATAGTTTCAAGATTTCCTTCTCCCTTGCAATTCCGGCCGAAACATGCTTAATGATTTATGTCACCCTAAAAAAAAAAAGGTAATAGCTTAGAGCAAATGAAACAACTTTAGTTATGAAAACGTTCAATTGGATTTCTTTTTTTTGCTTGCTAACGTTACTGTTGTTGGGTTTTGAACAGGTTTTGATTGAAGCATGAGTAGATTTATCTTTAGTTTTCATTTGCAATTTTAATAAGCAATGAACATAAGATAGCTTGATTAAATTTTGATCATGTAGTTAGTTTTCTTTATTGCTGTTAAATTTAAGTTTGAACAACCCTTATAGTTAGCATTTCAGATTTAGATTTCCTTGTTATGCTGCCATGAACCTCAATTTTAGATTTCTGTTAAGCATTAGTGCAGATTTATGTTTATTGTAGCATACTTAAAAAGTTCAGATTTGTTTTCCTTTGATTTATTCTGTTGATACATGCTTAAAGAATTCTGTTGCTATGTATTTTAGTAGAATGATTAGGTGTTCTATTAAACCTTTTTGAGGATTATGAGTAGCTATAAGTAAGAAAAGACCAAGGACTTGATAGGATCCCTAAACCTTAAGAATTGGGATCAACAGCACGCCAAGTGCTCAAGGAAATGCCAAGGCATTTTATTATAAGAGAATTGAAGAATGACAAGTATAAGGAAGTAATAGTTAAAAAGAGAATAAGTATTTTACTTTTTAATGACATGTACCGGACACGAGGTCCAGGACACAAGGTCCATTGGGTGGGCTCCTAGATCGCCCCTAGGCACAAGATCGCCTAGAATTACCTTAGTAGTTTCGGGATTAGCTACCTCGACTCTTATTAAGGATGCGCGTAAATTGGTACAATGCCGGGCCCAAAAGAAGTTTATTATTATTTTGAAGTATTAAAGTATAAGTTTTGAAACAAATGGAACAAGATTTGAATATGTTTAGAATTAGAAAGTTTAGTTCTTGTTATTTGAAGCATGCAGTAGTGGTTTTATTTGTTGCTATTAGATTATTTAGCATGTTTAGCTTTATTTGCTTTCAGTATGCAGTTATAGTTTTATTGATTTATGAGCATGATTAGCTTTACATGTTTAGTATTTCAGTTAGTATGATTCCTTTGCTATTTATGAGCACGAGTAGTTTTATATGTTAGCATTCAGTTTTAGCATGTTTTTATTTATATACATGCATATCGAGTTTTTTTTTGTGAGTAGATAGCGCTCACTAAGCTTTATGCTTATAGACTGCACTTCCTCCTACTGCAGATAAAGGAAAGGAAAAGATTTAACAAGGAAGGCGACAAGGTGGTGGTGATGAAGGTGTGTGATGGCTGGACTATGGGGAGATCAAGAGTTTGCTAAGGAATTGTTAAGACTTTTCTGTTTAGAGTTCATTAGTTTTCTTTAAATGCTATTATGAGTTAAGATTGTAATTAAGTTTATTCCGCATTTGTAGTTGGGTTCTATTGATGGCGTGATATTGTTGTTTGTTATTGTTAGGGTAGTTTTCTTCTTTTATTTGTGATATTATACTGCGTGGTTGTGAAAATATATGTTCCAGCCGCCTGTGGCTGAGTATAGTTTGTTTGTATTGATGATTTGGTCACCGGTACAGGGGAGACTCTGCCGAAATTTTTCGGTAGGGATTTCTCGTGGTTTTTAATTATACCGGTTAAGTAGAGTTAGTAGATAAGTAACGGTCACTCTTAGAGAGTAGTAGTAGTAGTAAGAAGGGTGGTCGTTACAGTTGGTATCAGAGCAGGTCCCATTCTCCAGCATCACACATCAGCACCAGCTTTGTTGTCTTCAAGTAAGAAAGTATTTAAGTTTTCTTTCTTACGCTTTATTTATTATTTGCAGTATAGAGTATTTGCTTGTATGCGCTTTAGTAAGATAGAAGTTTGTTTCTTTTTATTCATATACCTAAGTTTGGTTAGAGAGGATAAAGAATATATCAAGACTTTCTTTTCTTTGCATAATTAGATGTCAAGAAGATGACGTCCCCGTACCACTCGTACTGAGGACCAGGCTCAGGAGAACGAAGGGCCAGGAGCAACTGAACCAAATCTCTCTGAAGTTGTTGCTCAACTCCAGAGACAAGTAGCAGAGCAACATCAAGTGATTGTCAATCTGATGGAGAATCAGCAGCCAGTCCCTCCCACTCCTCCAACGATCAATATGGAGACTCCAGTGGTGACTGAGGTTCCACCAGCCGTCCTGGAAGTTCCCACAGCACCTAGAAGATAAGAAGCTTACCTGATACAGTGGCTGAAACTGAAACCAGAAAGTTTCGCCTGGGATGCTCAGGCTTGGTTCAAGACACTGGAGAGCACCATGGAGCTTCTTGACTGGCCAGAAGTCGAGAAGGTCAAGTGTGCTTCATTTTGCCTATCTGGGGATGCTCGTATGTGGTGGGAGAGAGTTAAAAGCAAGAGAGCAGTCAATCAGATGAGCTGGGCTGACTTTGAAGCAGAGTTTTATGAAGAATTCTTCCGTCAGTGGATCACCAATAAGCATTATGAGGAGTTCATATAATTCAGACAAGGTGACCTGTCAGTGGAAGAAGCAGTAAAGAAATTCAATAGGCTAGCTCGTCTCTGCCCAGAGCTAGTAAGCATAGAGAAGGAACGAGTCAGACTGATGCTCAGGATGCTGAGGCCAGTGATAACACTTAATGTGAGTAGTGGAGCTCATCAGCCTCAGACTGGCAAAGAGCTAGTCAGCAGAGCATTAATTGCTGAGCACTATCTGGACAGCATCAGAGTACAACGAGCGCAGCATAAGTCAGTGAAGATCGAAGACAAGACAGCTAGGAGTCAGAAACCTCAGGCAAATAAGCAGAACTGGAAAGGCAAGGGTAACAAGAGAAAGCAGTGGAACTCAGGAGGTAACCAGAAGGGAGGACCAGCAAACAAGCAGACTAAGTTCCCTCCCTGTCCTAAATGTGGGAAAATACATCCAGGAGTCTGTCTTTTGGGTAAGACTGGATGTTATTCGTGTGGGCAGGAAGGACATATGGCTAGGGAGTGTCCTAAAAAGCTCAAAGCACCTCAGCCATAGCCAATACAATATGGAGGCAAACCTCAGCTACATTATATGCCTGCAACTCTGGAAGGACCTCAGATCAGTCAAGGAAGGTTGGAAGCCCCACCAGTTCCAGCCAGTGCCAGAGTATTCTCCCTCACCAAAGAAGAAGCTGCTAGTGCCTCGACGGTCGTAACAGGTCAAGTAGTTATTTTTCATCATTTAGCTACTGCACTATTTGATACTGGAGCGACCCATTCTTTTGTATCAGTACCCTTTGTCAAAGAATTACATGTACCTACGGAAAACATGAACTCCAAGTTCCTGACGACCCTACCTTCTGGGGAAGTCATGGAATCCAACCAGTGGCTTCGGGCTGTACCAGTCAGAATTTCAGACCGTGAGCTATGTATAAATCTAGTGGTCCTCGCCATGCAGGATTTCGATATCATTTTGGGTATGGATTTCCTCAGCAAGTACAGTGCTTTAGTGGACTGCCGCAGAAGGAAAGTGATCTTTAGTCCAGAAGGTGAACCATCCTTTGAGTTCACAGGGGTGCCAAAGAGGAAGACCCAGAAGTTCCTTTCTTCTCTCACAGCTCATCAGATGTTAGCTAAAGGGTGTGCTGGTTTTCTTGCAGTCATTGTGAGTATAGAAGAAGAAGAAAGACCTAAGCAGGAGGAAGTTCGGGTAGTCTGTGAGTATCCAGAGGTATTCCCAGAAGAGCTAACTGGACTACCTCCCAGCAGAGAAGTGGAGTTTGAGATTGAACTGGTTCCTGGTACCGGTCCAATTTCAAAAGCTCCATACCGCATGTCTCCAGCAGAGCTAAAAGAGTTACAAGAGAAACTTCAGGAGCTACTTGACAAAGGCTTCATCCGCCCTAGTCACTCACCTTGGGGAGCTCCTGTGTTGTTTGTCAAGAAGAAGGATGGATCTATGCGGATGTGCATAGATTATAGGGCTCTGAATCAAGTGACCATCAAGAACAAGTATCCACTGCCCAGAATCGACAACTTATTTGATCAGTTGAGAGGGGCAACAGTGTTCTCCAAGATAGAACTGCGCTCTGGGTACCATCAGCTAAAAGTGAAAGAAAGAGACATACCCAGAACAGCTTTCAGGACCAGATACGGACACTACGAATTCGTAGTCATGCCTTTTGGTGTGACTAATGCACCTGCAGTTTTCATGGACCTGATGAATAGAGTGTTCAGAGAATACCTTGATAAATTTGTCATTGTGTTCATCGACGACATTCTAATCTATTCCAGAACCCTAGAGGAGCATGACACGCACTTGAGGATAGTACTGCAGACTCTTCAGCAAAAGCAGCTTTACGCTAAGTTCTCAAAGTGCGAGTTCTGGTTAGATCAGGTGGCATTTCTAGGTCACATAATTTCTAAAGAAGGCATTCAAGTGGATCCAGCCAAAATAGAAGCAGTCAACAACTGGAGCAGACCCAAGAATGCCAGGGAGATCCGAAGCTTCCTTGGTTTAGCTGGGTACTACAGGAAATTCGTGGAGGACTTTTCCAGGATAGCCTCTCCACTAATAGCCCTCACCAGAAAGAACAAGAAGTTTGAATGGTCAGATAAATGTGAGTAGAGTTTCCAAGAGTTGAAGAAGAGACTGACTAGTGCTCCTATCCTGACAGTTCCAGAAAGTGACAGGAGTTTTGACATCTACAGTGATGCTTCCAAGATGGGCTTAGGAGCTGTACTCATGCAGGAAGGAAAAGTGATAGCTTATGCTTCCAGACAACTCAAAGATTATGAAAAGAACTACCCCACTCATGATCTTGAGCTGGCAGCTGTGGTCTTTGCACTAAAACTCTGGCGACATTATTTGTATGGCGTTCAGTGCAGAATTTTCACAGACCATCAGAGTCTTAAGTACTTCTTCACTCAGAAGGACTTAAACATGAGACAGCGTAGGTGGCTAGAGTTGGTCAAAGATTATGACTGTGAAATCCTCTACCATCCAGGCAAAGCTAATAAAGTGGCAGATGCACTAAGTAGAAAATCCAGTGCATCCCTGATGTCTTTGTCATCATTAGCCCTACCACTGCAGAAGGAGTTGTCAGATTTTGGTATGGAAATTATTTATGGGCAACTCTCTGCATTGACCTTAGAGTCAACCCTGCTTGAGGATATACAGAGAAAGCAAAGTGAAGATCCTGATATCCAAAAGATCAAGCAAGGGATACAAGAAGAAGGAAAATCGGAGTTTCGAGTATCAGACAGTGGAATTCTTTATCAGGGGAGTCGCCTTTGTGTTCCCAATGATGAAGAGCTGAGAAAGAAAATTTTAGAGGAAGCTCATAGTACACCCTACTCCATGCATCCTGGTTCTACCAAGATGTATCAAGACGTGAAACAGAGATTCTGGTGGTCTGGACTCAAAAGAGATGTAGCTAAATATGTCAGTACCTGCCTGACATGTCAGAGGGTAAAAGCAGAACACCAGAGACCAGGAGGAGTTCTACAACCTCTTCCTATACCAGAGTGGAAGTGGGAAGACATATCCATGGACTTCATGACAGGTCTCCCAAGAACCACAAATGGATATGATGCGATATGGGTGATAGTGGACAGATTGACCAAGTCTGCTCATTTTCTAGCCATCAAGGTGTCTCACTCTATAGAGCAGTTGGCACAACTGTACGTTAAGGAGGTGATCAGACTTCACGGAGTTCCTAAATCTATTGTTTCTGATAGAGATGGACGCTTCACCTCACACTTTTGGGAGTGTGTTCAGAATGCACTAGGCACCAAACTCAAGTTCAGCACAGCCTTCCATCCTCAGACTGATGGACAGACAGAGCGAGTAAATCAGATTCTAGAAGATATGCTCAAAGCTTGTGCACTAGATTTCAAGGGAAGTTGGTGCAAGTACCTGTGCTTAGCTGAATTTTCCTACAATAACAGCCTTCAGGCCACCATCAAGATGGCTCCTTATGAGGCGTTGTATGGCAGGAAATGCAGATCACCCATTTGCTGGCAAGAAGCAGGTGAAAGAAGAGAGATGGAAGTGGAACTGGGCGTTCAGACAGAGCTGATAGATGAGACTACTCAGGCTATTCAGAAGATCAGACAGAGTAGACAGAAGAGTTATGCTGACACACGCCGTATGCCACTTGAATTCCAAGTAGGGGATTCAGTTTTTCTCAAGGTTGCTCCTATGAAGGGAGTGATGAGATTTGGCAAGAAGGGCAAATTAAGTCCTCGTTATGTAGGACCTTACCTGATCACAGAAAGGATTGGGAAAGTAGCTTACAAGCTGGATTTACCACAGGACATGTCAGCAATACATAATGTATTTCATGTCTCTCTGCTAAAGAAGTGTCTCCACGAACCTAGCCAAGTGATTCAGCCTTAGTCAGTGCAGATCCAAGAGGATCTTAGTTATGAAAGCAGACCTACACAGATAGTGGACAGAGCAGTCAAGAGACTAAGAAATAAAGAAGTGCAACTAGTGAAGGTTATCTGGCAGAACCAGAAGCATGAGGAAGTCACTTGGGAGCGGGAGGACAATATGAGACAGAAGTATCCAGAGCTATTCTAAGTTCGAGGACGAACTTTTTATAAGGTATGGGGAATTGTAACGACCCAATTTTCCCTATTTCAAGTTCTAAAAGTCCATAAAAATATTTGGAAATACTTTTAAAATATTCTAGAGATTTTTAGGAATTTTTAGAGTATTTTTATGTAATTTTTGGAGGTCGTTTAGTAGGGTTACAAAAAGAAAGAAGTTTTAAAAAAAAACATTGAAGGAGAGATTCGAACCCACGACCTCGGGTCGGACGGACCCAAGCAAAACCTGCCCAACCAGCTGAGCTACACGGTTTTGTTAACCTTATATGGTGAGAATTAAGTTTATATCATAGTTAATGATTAGGGAATAAATTTGGAAAAAATACGCGGCTGAGGGATTGAAGCCGAGACCTCTTGCATCGGTTAAAAGCCGGTTAACCAGCTGTGCCAGCGAGATTTGTTAATTAAGGTAAGAATGGATTATATTTAAGGTATAGTAATTAATAAAAATCTTAGTTATAAGAAGAGAACTTAGGTATTTTCCCGTGGCCGAAAATTTCCTCACCCCTCTTCTCTTCTCGCGACGGCGCGCGGCGATTTCTTCTCGGGCGAAAACGCAGCACCTCCTGGGGCTCTCTCTTCGGCGCCGGCGAAGGGTTTTTCCGGCGGGTCCTCAACCGTGTGCGACCACGATCGTCGAGGAGGATCGGTGGGCGCAAGAAGAAGCCGAAGATTAAGCTCCTCCGAACCCTAGAATTCTTTCCGTCGGCTGTGAGTCCAAGGAACCGAGGTGAGTTGCTTCTCACCTGCAGTAGGAGTAGTTCCGATTTGTTTGGTGTTTCCTTGTTTGTTCGAGTTTTACTGTGAAGCATGTTTAGGGATTTTACTTGTTGTCGTGTACTTCAAAGAAGGGAAGAAAAATTATAGAATGGGTTAAGTATGTTGTTTAGATCTCTTTAGTTTCAAACAGAGCAAGGATTCTGTGTTTTGAATTAGCTACCATGAATAACAAGGGAAGAAAGTAGTAATTTAGTTTTTTTCTTGATTAAAATTCCTGTTTGTCACCTTGTTTGGCATGTTCGGTTTATACAGTGCCCTGCAAGTTCGGATTTTGTGCTAAGCAATGAACATAGAATGGGTTAGATAAATTTTTTTAGCATGTAGTTTGGTTCATTGTCATTGCTTGTTTTCAGTTTGGGTTGTTGTTAACAGTGAGCATGAGGTGGCTGGATTTTGAGCATGTGTGCCATTTTCATGGGTTACTGTTGTTATACCAATTGATCAGGCTTAAGAATAGTTTCAAGATTTCCTTCTCCCTTGCAATTCTGGCCGAAACATGCTTAAAGATTTATGTCACCCTAAAAAAAAAAGGTAATAGCTTAGAGCAAATGAAACAGCTTTAGTTATGAAAACGTTCAATTGGATTTCTTTTTTTTGCTTGCTAACGTTACTGTTGTTGGGTTTTGAACAGGTTTTGATTGAAGCATGAGTAGATTTGTCTTTAGTTTTCATTTGCTATTTTAATAAGCAATGAACATAAGATAGCTTGATTAAATTTTGATCATGTAGTTAGTTTTCTTTATTGCTGTTAGATTTAAGTTTGAACAACCCTTATAGTTAGCATTTCAGATTTAGATTTCCTGATTTAGATTTCCTTGTTATGCTGCCATGAACCTCAATTTTAGATTTCTGTTAAGCATTAGTGCAGATTTATGTTTATTGTAGCATACTTAAAAAGTTCAGATTTGTTTTCCTTTGATTTATTCTGTTGATACATGCTTAAAGAATTCTGTTGCCATGTATTTTAGTAGAATGATTAAGTGTTCTATTAAACCTTTTTGAGGATTATGAGTAGCTATAAGTAAGAAAAGACCAAGGACTTGATAGGATCCCTAAACCTTAAGCATTGGGATCAACAGCACGCCAAGTGCTCAACGAAATGCCAAGGCATTTTATTATAAGAGAATTGAAGAATAACAAGTATAAGGAAGTAATAGTTAAAAAGAGAATAAGTATTTTACTTTTTAATGGCATGTACCGGACACGAGGTCCAGGACACAAGGTCCATTGGGTGGGCTCCTAGATCGCCCGTAGGCACAAGATCGCCTAGAATTACCTTAGTAGTTTCGGGATTAGCTACCTCGACTCTTATTAAGGATGCGCGCAAATTGGTACAATGCCGGGCCCAAAAGAAGTTTATTATGATTTTGAAGTATTAAAGTATAAGTTTTGAAACAAATAGAATAAGCTTCGAATATGTTTAGAATTAGAAAGTTTAGTTCTTGTTATTTGAAGCATGCAGTAGTGGTTTTATTTGTTGCTATTAGATTATTCAGCATGTTTAGCTTTATTTGCTTTCAGTATGCAGTTATAGTTTTATTGGTTTATGAGCATGATTAGCTTTACATGTTTAGTATTTCAGTTAGTATGATTCCTTTGCTATTTATGAGCATGAGTAGTTTTATATGTTAGCATTCAGTTTTAGCATGTTTTTATTTATATACATGCATATCGAGTTTTTTTTGTGAGTAGATAGCGCTAACTAAGCTTTATGCTTATAGACTGCACTTCCTCCTACTGCAGATAAAGGAAAGGAAAAGATTTAACAAGGAAGGCTATAAGGTGGTGGTGATGAAGGTGTGTGATGGCTGGACTATGGGGAGATCAAGAGTTTGCTAAGGAATTGTTAAGACTTTTCTGTTTAGAGTTCTTTAGTTTTCTTTAAATGCTATTATGAGTTAAGATTGTAATTAAGTTTATTCCGCATTTGTAGTTGGGTTCTATTGATGGAGTGATATTGTTGTTTGCTATTGTTAGGGTAGTTTTCTTCTTTTATTTGTGATATTATACTGCGTGGTTGTGAAAATATATGTTCCAGCCGCCTGTGGCTGAGTATAGTTTGTTTGTATTGATGATTTGGTCACCGGTACAGGGGAGACTCTGCCGAAATTTTTCGGTAGGGATTTCTCGTGGTTTTTAATTATACCGGTTAAGTAGAGTTAGTAGATAAGTAACGGTCACTCTTAGAGAGTAGTAGTAGTAGTAAGAAGGGTGGTCGTTACATAGAGCATTCAATGTGCTTCTTCCCTTCCCTGATCGTTTTCTCCTTCTCCTTCGATTGTGCCAACCGAATCTTATGAGTAGGGCACTCGTTTCTATAGTGCCCTCTCTCCCTACACTCAAAACAAGTAATGTGAAATTTACAATTTGAATTTATAATTTACCTTTAGGATCCATGATAGGATTCTCCCTCTTTAGTATTTCCATTTCGAATTCTGACTTAGATTCAGATATCTTGTGTTTGGCCATCAGTGCTATGACATCGGTATGCTCTGATTCTTCTGAGTCTGGTTCGGAGGTTGACTATGGGATTCAAATTCAGATTTGGACTTAGGTTCTATTTGATCTTTTGGCTCTAAAGGGATCTCATAAAGCTTGAGCAATTTCTCCCAAAGCTCCTTAGCATTGTTGAACTTTCCAACTCGATCAAGATTTGAATTTGTTAGTCCGCATAGGAGAATATGAGTTGCTTTTGCATTTGCCTCGAATGTCCTTATTGTTTATGCATCCCACTTGTCACACGTGATGGGTACACCTTCTTCAGTGGGGAGAATAAATCCAATATGGACTATGGTCCATATTTCTACTTCAGTCTTCAGTTGGTCCTCCACCTGGTTTTTCCAGTATATGAAATTCTCGTCGGACAGAAGTGGTAGGTATGTGGAGCTGTACCCATCTTCGTAGGCCATTAAGAAGGAATCTCACAAAATAAAAACAATAAAACTTGTTCCAAGACTTGGTCTTGGATTAGTAGTACGGGAAAAAGATAGAAATAGGAATTCACGAATTTTGAAAAAAGATAATAAAATAATATTAAAATTGTAAGATATGCGAATTTATTTTAGGGCTATCATAGAATATCCTTGCGAAAGTTTTCGGAAATTATAGGAATTTTTTTGGATTTTTCTGGAGGTCGTATGGCTAATTTCACGGGGATAGGAGTGGGGGCCTGGTTGTAAATACGCGAGTGAGAGTCTAATTAAGGAGGAGTACTTATGGTTTAATTCCCTTAACCCTAAGTTACTATTAATAGCCTCATTTCCTCACCCGAGCCCTCAAACCCACCCGATCCTTTTCTTCCTCTTTCTCTCTCGCGTGAGCTTCCCGACGCCTACCTCAGCGATTGCCGGTTCTCCCCTTTCCTCTCTCGGTGTCACCGGCGAGGAGCAAATCTTGGAGCGTGGGAGGAAAAGGTTAGCTATATCCCAACTCTTCTTCTTTCCGACCTTTCCCCTTCTCTGATCTCGGCGAACAGCAGGTTTGGACCCCCGAATCCGTCGATCTCGCTTGCGGTTGGGAGAGAATCGAGCGTGCGGGTGTTGGATCAGGCCAGCATCGCTTGTGTGGAGGAAGTAACAACCATTGTCCCTTCCCGATCTCTTCTTTGTTCGTCGGCAAGCACAGATCGAGCCCTAGCTGTGATTCCTGGAGGTAGGCAGTCGGTTTGGGTCTTGAAATCGATTCTCTGATCTTCTTTCTGATGTGATTCGGGTAGGTTTTGGTTGTGCATTAGGGTTTCTGATCTCTTCTCTGTTCGTTAGCAAGAACAAGACTGAGCCCTAATCGGGGTATTGGAGGTAAGGGTTGGTTTCTATCCTGAATTTGGGTTCTGATCCTCCTTCTGGTATTGATTCGAATGGTTTTGATTCTGAAAATAGAGGTGCTGTGGTGATTCCGGCCACCACAGATTGGTTGGATTAGTTCTTCCACCGGAGTTGTGATCATCTCCGACGATAGAAGAAGCAGAGGTAAGGACATCAGCTTGTTGTTGTTGTTAACAGATTGTTTGATGATTTCTGGCTGCTCTTCCTTCTTGTTCTGGTTGGTGGAGATATAATAGGTAGTCCTCTATGTAGGGGATTGATGCATTGTTTAAATCATATTTTCTTGACCAATCCGTGTATCCAATAGATTGTTAACACTGAATCCTTATAGTCCATGATCTAGATCACTAGCAGAAGTAACCAGATTTGGTGTGTTTAGGTGTTAGAAGCTCCTTTTATGTGCTGTCTCAGTGGAACTAACTACTGTGGATTGTGTGGAGCAATATTGGTTAACAGTGGTAAGTGTGATTATGTTGGATAATTAAAGGTTATACATGTAGATTAACCTAAATCTGAAGTCAAGTCCATAATGTTAAGGTTAGCTTCTCGTTAGGTGATAATGGAAAGTAGTAATTACAGCTAGCTATTATTTTAGAATTGGTTATTTATTCATAGGTGATTCATTTATATGTAGTATATGTATATGTATATTACATGAACTATATGTGTGATACAGGACCTTGATCTAGACGAGCAACGAGTCGTGGGGTGGTTCGGTTGATACTGGATATATCGAGGCGGGTATTTCTTTCCTTTTTCCTATTTAGTTCTTTGAACTATAAAGCATGGTTATTGTTGGAAACTTAGGTTGCATTACCTTAATTCTTTATTTTGTTCTTGCTTGTTACCTTCAGTGTTGACCTTTGATATGATCTCGTTTACCTCGATATAGTCTCACCCTTGATATCGGAACTCTGCGATTATGCATAAGTAGAGTTTGCATCATAGATATGTCCGGTTTGTACGGTTAGTATATGTATCATGCATATTGATGTCGAGTATACACGTGACGGGTATATGTTATTGGAGTTGCATGGTTAGTTGACCTTGGGGTAGGTGGGAGTATGTGTATACATTTGTGACGTTTATTAGGTGGGCGTGTTGGGATACGGGTCGGATGATGATCTTTATAGTGTGACTATTCACATCATGTCATTATTCATTGCATACTGACGACTGTTGTCTCCCTTATGGTGAGAGAGTCGTCGGTTGTTTATAGCTGTCCATTCGGCCACTGATGGAGAGTGGTAGCTAGGAGTGGAGCTAGTCCTGTCGTGCTCATTCATCCGCTCAGTGTTCTGTCAGCCTCGACCACTCTGGAGCAGTGGGTCTTGAGGGTACAGTAGTCAGAGGGCTTGAGTTGTGAGTAGTCAGGGATCCTTAGCTATGTTGTTATATAACTACTTAGCTGACCGTCCGCTTCGGCCGCCTATAGCGGTGCATGTACTGGAGGCTTGTACGGTTTATCACAGACCCAAGCCTCTCGTCCATACAGGGGTCGTGGTGTCTAGAGAGGTGGCGGGGGTGACCATGGAGCATGCATGCACTTTTGCATATGATGCGCGGTGCATCTGAGGAGATATTTTTGCATACATGCCTACTAGATATTAGTTGCATGTGATTGTGTATTGTTGCATTTGTCTGAGCTATGGATGCTGCATATGGATGCCATGTCGGATACATGTCATTTACTTTACATATATTTGCAGTCGTATATGTATTGCACAGGTGTCAGGAGTACGTTGTTGCCCCGGTGAGTTTACTGATCATGATATCATGGTATTGATTCTTTTCGGGTATGTACATTTATGTTATGTGCAGTTATTATGTTAGGTTCATTCATATACCGTTGTTGTATTAGATACAGTTAGATATGCTATACTTTGGACATCATGATTCTATTCTTTACATATGGAGACTGTATTCTTTGATTCATATATTATTATGTAATCCATGCTTTATTCTGTCTATACCCGCTGAGTTCCCTGTACTCACCACCTCGTCTATACTATGTTGGTTTCAGGCAGTAGGTAGACGATATGGATATGCTTGGAGTATATTGCTCGCCGGTCCCACTTCCCACGTCATATCCGAAGACCCTTTTCGGTTTTGTTTCTCTTTTCCCACACTTCGACTTTGTTGGATTTAGAGTTGTGAAAACGAACTATATTTGATACGTGTATTGTGGACTTATACCTGTGGTGTGTTTTGTGGTCTTTCGCATTTGTGGGTTCCTTATTCGTTTTTTCGCTGTGTTTTTGATATAGCCATGTGGGCTAGATATTTAACTGCGTGGTTGTGGTTATTTTTATGCACATATATCCTAGCCGCATGTGGCTGACGTATTTTGCATGTATGAGAGGTTCAGATTGTCACCGGTACAAGGGAGGTGCTGCCGAAATTTTTCGGGAGGTACTTCCCCGGGGCGTGACAATTTAGTGGTATCAGAGCTTTGGTTTTTCGAGGTCTGTTGCTTAGGTTTTAGAGTTCTGAGGGTTACGAAGTATATTCTTCGTGTTTTGGATTTCCAAGGTTATGATGCCTAGTACTCGTATTTTAGATTTTCGAGGTTACGATGCTTCTTTCTCGTATTTTGGATTTCCGAGGATTGCGAGAGTACGGATTTTCTGAGGATTTCGAAGTTTATGAGGGGTATACTTCGGATTCGTATTTGCTTCCTCGATATGACTTTCTGGATATGGGGACCAGGCAGCGGCAAGATATCTCCAAGCAATAGGATGTAAGTTACTTTACCGTTATACTATAATTCTATAGCCTTACCTTGTTGTTGGTATCAGGAATGAAGCGTAGAGAGACAGCCCCTAGTCAGCAATGTGGTCCAGGACGACCACGGAAGCAACCTACCGAGTCAGTGGAGGCTGAGCCAGTGGAGTACGAGGCGGATTCTGTCAGGGATCCTACCGAGGATGAGATTGACAGTCGTGCACAGACTCCTCGGGTTGCCCCGAGAGATCCGGGTTTCTAGCCTCAGTTGGTTCCTCCTACACTACCACTTGTAGTCCCCACTCCTACTGCTTCTTCTTGGGCGACAGATAGAGCTCGGATCCCGTTATTGGCCCGATCGGTGAAGGATCGATTCACGTTATTCTATGGAGTTCCCGACCCCAGTGTTGCTCGTTCTTGGTTGGGAAATGTGGAGGACACCTTCGAGTATTTGTCGTGTACCGAGGAGGAAAAAGCTGAACTGGCTGGGTACCACCTTCGAGACCAGGCTGTTACTTGGTGGAAGATGCAGAGGTCACTGTTTGGGGATCAGAGTATTACCTGGACCTTATTCCGAGACGCCTTCGAGAGACAGTATTTTCCAGCCCCTTATCGTATGCCTCGCCGACAGGAATTCTTAAGTCTGAAGCAGGGAGATCGCTCGGTGATGGAGTATGATGCGGAGTTTAACCGATTAGCTGAGTACTGCCCGCAGTTTGTTGCTCAGGACAGCGATCGGTTGGACCAGTTTACCCAGGGTCTTGCGGCGTATATACGTATCAGGATGTCTGGTTTTACCCCTAGTACTTATCGGGAGGCCTTAGACAGAGCATTGATGATTGAGATGACACAGCAGCAAGTTTCTCAGGAGCGGGGTAAGGATAAGCAGAAGGCCCAGGGTACGACTCCAAATCAGAAACAACAGAATAAGGATCAGAAAAAGCGAAAGAAATGGCAGGGATCCCAGGATACTTCGGAGGAGTCTTATCGATCGACGAAGACAGGACGATCCTCAGCTGGTTCATCTAAATCTTCTCAGAAGGATTATTCTAGTGTGCCTAAATGTTACAGATGTGGTACTGAGGGGCATCTTAGACCTAATTGTCCATTGGGTCAAGACGTTTGCTATTACTGTAAACTGCCGGGGCATGTGAGTCATGAATGCACACTGAAGGCACAGATGGAGGCGGCTAAGAGTACTCCACAAGGGAGTCGTACTACTCAGACTCGACAGTCGAAGGGGTCACAGAGGCCACAGAGTGCTTCATATCAGCAGCGTGTGCCACCCTCTCAGGCACAGGCATATCACATCCAGGGCCATGAGCACCCAGCAGTACCAGTTGCTATGCAGTATGCCCCTGCTGTGTCTTCGCATCAGACATATCCGGCACCACAGACCCTTGTGATGCCACCCAGCTCCTATCCGGTGATACAACCGCAGCAGTATGTTACCACCCACCAGCCTCAGCAGTTCACCATGGCTCCACCAGCACCGTTTCAGCCCTCTACGGGAGTATCGCCGTCGGGCCCGGAAGTAGGACGAGTTTATGTTGTTACCCGCGAGGAGGCTCAGCGGGCCGAGGGATCGGTCTTTCGGGGTATGATTACTGTTTATACTTTTCCTGCTGAATTATTGATAGATACTGGTAGTTCCCATTATTTTATTTCTCGGGTATTTCTGAGTAAGATTTGTAGATTACCGGTTCGTCGGACTCATACATTAGCAGTATCTTTACCCTCGGGAGAGATACTTAATATCAGTCAGGAGATTAGAGATTGTCCATTGGATTTCGAGGGTCAGACCCTTGTAGTGGACTTGCAGGTTCTAGATATGCTAGAATTTGACATCATTTTGGGTATGGACTGGTTGGCCAGATATTATGCTACTGTTGATTGCAGCACGAGAGTAGTTACATTTAGACCTCCGGGTCTACCATCCTGGGTATTCATGGGTACCAAGGATGAGGGGATTTCTATCATCTCAGCAATGCAAGCTCAGAGATTATTGTCTCAAGGATGTCGGGGGTATTTGTTATCTATGATTAAGATTGATTAGGATACTACCCCACAGCTATCTGACATTCCTATAGTTCAGGAGTACCCTGACGTATTTCCAGAAGAATTACCCGGCTTGCCCCCAAAAAGGCAAGTGGAGTTCACGATTGAGTTGATCCCGGGGACAACACCGGTGTCCAAGGCTCCGTATCGCATGGCACCTAAGGAGTTGGAGGAGCTAAAAGTACAGTTACAGGAGCTGCTGGATAGAGGGTTTATCCGTCCTAGTGTGTCTCTGTGGGGAGCTCCGGTACTCTTTGTAAAGAAGAAGGACGGATCGATGAGATTATGCATCGACTATCCGCAGCTGAATACAGTGACTATTAAGAATAAATATCCACTGCCACGTATAGAGGATCTGTTTGATCAGCTCAAGAATACTTGTGTGTATTCTAAGATTGATCTGCGCTCTGGCTATCATCAGCTCAGTGTGAGAGATTCAGATATACAGAAGACAACCTTCCGTACTCGATATGGACACTATGAGTTCTTGGTAATGCCATTTGGGCTTACCAATGCTCCAGCAGTATTCATGGATCTTATGAATAGGGTATTTCTTGAGTTCTTGGATCAGTTCGTGATTGTGTTCATTGATGATATTTTGATATATTCTTGATCCGAAGAAGAGCATGGGCGACATCTTCATATAGTGTTGGAGACGCTCCAGCGAGAACGTTTCTATGCAAAATTCAGCAAATGTGCATTCTGGTTATCTTCTGTGGGTTTTCTGGGACATATTGTTTCTAGCAGTGGTATATCCGTGGACCCACAAAAGATAGAGGTTGTTGCCAGTTTGGAGCAGCCAAAGTCTGTACAGGAAATTCATAGCTTTCTTGGTCTGGCCGGGTATTACCGCAGATTTGTTGAGGGCTTCTCTAGCATAGCTTTGCCGTTGACTCAGTTGACAAGGAAAGGGGTGAAGTTTTGCTGGACGGAGTCTTGCGAGACGAGTTTTCAGGAACTTAAGCGAAGACTCATTTCTGCACCTATACTAGTACTTCCTTCTGGAGATGATGGCTTCGCACTTTATACAGATGCATCACTATAGGGGTTAGGCGCAGTACTCATGCAGCATGGACAGGTAGTTTCTTATGCCTCACGGCAGTTGAAAGAGCACGAGAAGAATTATCCAGTGCATGACCTAGAGTTAGCAGCTATTATATATGCGCTAAAAATCTGGAGACATCATCTATACGGGATCACCTTCGAGATATTCACAGATCATAAGAGTCTGAAGTATCTATCTACTCAGAAAGAACTGAACTTAAGACAGAGAAGATGGATGGAATTCTTGAAGGACTATGATTGTACGATCAACTACCACCCAGGGAAAGCTAACGTGGTAGCTGATGCGTTGAGTAGGAAATCTCGAGGAGTTCTTGCCTGTCACCGTGTGATGGTTACAGAACTGGTACAGAAATTTTCTGAGTTGGGATTAGTGGAGCAGGGTCAGACTGAGCGGGGTATTCTGTTATCTATGGTTGCCCAGTCCCCCATGGTAGAGAGGATTAAAGAAGCTCAGGCTACAGATCAGCATCTGCAGTTTTTATGTAGCAGGATTATTCCAGGACAGCAGACAGGGTTTTCTTGCGACGGAAACGGGATTCTGTATTTCCAGGGGAGATTGTGTGTTCCTGAATCATCTTCCCTGAAGGAAGACCTACTTCAGGAGGCATACCGGTCCAGATTTGCGATTCATCCGGGTGGTACACATATGTATAGAGATTTGAGGTGTTTATATTGGTGGACTGGCATGAAGAAAGACATTGCAGATTTTGTTGCACGATGTCTTGTATGTCAGCAAGTAAAGGCTGAACATCAGAGACCCGCTGGTTTTCTCCAGAAAATACAGATACCGGAATGGAAATGGGAGCACATCACGATGGATTTCGTCGTGGGTCTACCCAGAACCCGACGAAAACATGATACGATTTGGGTGATCGTCGATCGATTAACCAAATCTGCTCATTTCCTTCCGATCCGTAGGACGGAGTCATTGGATCGATTAGCAGAGTTGTATTGTAGAGAGATTATCAGGCTACATGGTGTACCTCTCAGTATTATTTCGGATAGAGATCCGTGGTTCACTTCACGCTTCGGCAGAGTCTACAGCAGGTATGGGTACAGAGTTACGTTTCAGTACCACTTTCCACCCCAGACGGACGGTCAGTCGGAACGTACCATACAGACATTAGAGGACCTATTGAGATCATGTGTCATAGACTTCGGAGGTAGTTGGGAGGATCATTTACATTTAGTAGAATTTGCCTACAACAACAGTTATCATTCAGCGATACAGATGGCACCTTATGAGGCGTTGTATGGCAGAGCATGTAGATCTCCCACCTTATGGACAGAAGTTGGGGAAACGCAGATTTTGGGGCCACAGAGTCTTCAGCGTGATGCGGAGATGGTTCGTACTATCAGGCGCAGACTGTCAGAGGCTCAGGATCGACAGAAGAGTTATGCAGACCGGAGACGGAGACCTTTAGAGTTTTCTGTTGGTGATCATGTATTCTTACGAGTATCCCCTATGAAAGGAGTAAAAAGGTTTGGGTTGAAGGGTAAGTTGGCGCCTCGCTATATTGGACCCTTCCAGATTCTCGAGAGGATAGGTGAGGTGGCGTATCGACTGGCATTACCACCATCACTGACTGGGGTGCACGATGTATTCCATGTGTCTATGTTGAGGAGATACGTACCGCACCCTTCGCATATTCTCACAGATGTATCAGTGGTTCTTCAGCCAGATATATCTTATGAGATGATTCTAGTTCGGATTTTGGACCGTAAAGAGCGCCAGTTGCGGAACAAGACAATTCGACTGGTCAAGGTCGGATGGCGGCATCACCCAGATGAAGAAGCCACTTGGGAATTGGAAGATCAGATGCGGACTAGTTACCCCCACCTGTTTACAGGAGGTGAGTTAAGTTTATTTCAGTAATTGGAATAAGTTCATCTACTACTTCTTACTGTTAGTAGGTAGTGGTAAATTTGGGGACCAAATTTTTATTAGTGGGGGAGGATGTAAGATATGCGAATTTATTTTAGGGCTATCATAGAATATCCTTACGAAAGTTTTCGGAAATTATAGGAATTTTTCTGGAGGTCGTATGGCTAATTTCACGGGGATAGGAGTGGGGGCTTGGTTGTAAATACGCGAGTGAGAGTCTAATTAAGGAGGAGTACTTAGGGTTTAATTCCCTTAACCCTAAGTTACTATTAATAGCCTCATTTCCTCACCCGAGCCCTCAAACCCACCCGATCCTTTTCTTCCTCTTTCTCTCTCGCGTGAGCTTCCCGACGCCTACCTCAGCGATCGCCGATTCTCCCCTTTCCTCTCTCGGTGTCGCCGGCGAGGAGCAAATCTTGGAGCGTGGGAGGAAAAGGTTAGCTATATCCCAACTCTTCTTCTTTCTGACCTTTCCCCTTCTCTGATCTCGGCGAATAGCAGGTTTGGACCCCCGAATCCGTCGATCTCGCTTGCGGTTGGGAGAGAATCGAGCGTGCCGGTGTTGGATCAGGCCAGCATCGCTTGTGTGGAGGAAGTAACAACCATTGTCCCTTCCCGATCTCTTCTTTGTTCGTCGGCAAGCACAGATCGAGCCCTAGCTGTGATTCCTAGAGGTAGGCAGTCGGTTTGGGTCTTGAAATCGATTCTCTGATCTTCTTTCTGATGTGATTCGGGTAGGTTTTGGTTGTGCATTAGGGTTTCCGATCTCTTCTCTGTTCGTTAGCAAGAACAAGACCGAGCCCTAATCGGGGTATTGGAGGTAAGGGTTGGTTTCTATCCTGAATTTGGGTTCTGATCCTCCTTCTGGTATTGATTCGAATGGTTTTGATTTTGAAAATAGAGGTGCTGTGGTGATTCCGGCCACCACAGATTGGTTGGATTAGTTCTTCCACCGGAGTTGTGATCATCTCCGACGATAGAAGAAGCAGAGGTAAGGACATCAGCTTGTTGTTGTTGTTAACAGATTGTTTGATGATTTCTGGCTACTCTTCCTTCTTGTTCTGGTTGGTGGAGATATAATAGGTAGTCCTCTATGTAGGGGATTGATGCATTGTTTAAATCATATTTTCTTGACCAATCCGTGTATCCAATAGATTGTTAACACTGAATCCTTATAGTCCATGATCTATATCACTAGCAGAAGTAACCGGATTTGGTGTGTTTAGGTGTTAGAAGCTCCTTTTATGTGCAGTCTCAGTGGAACTAACTACTGTGGATTGTGTGGAGCAATATTGGTTAACAGTGGTAAGTGTGATTATGTTGGATAATTAAAGGTTATACATGTAGATTAACCTAAATCTGAAGTCAAGTCCATAATGTTAAGGTTAGCTTCTCGTTAGGTGATAATGGAAAGTAGTAATTACAGCTAGCTATTATTTTAGAATTGGTTATTTATTCATAGGTGATTCATTTATGTGTAGTATATGTATATGTATATGACATGAACAGTATGTGTGATACAGGACCTTGATCTAGACGAGCAGCGAGACGTGGGGTGGTTCGGTTGATACTGGATATATCGAGGCGGGTATTTCTTTCCTTTTTCCTATTTAGTTCTTTGAACTATAAAGCATGGTTATTGTTGGAAACTTAGGTTGCATTACCTTAATTCTTTATTTTGTTCCTGCTTGTTACCTTCAGTGTTGAGCTTTGATATGATCTCGTTTACCTCGATACAGTCTCACCCTTGATATCGGTACTCTGCGATTATGCATAAGTAGAGTTTGCATCATAGATATGTCCGGTTTGTACGGTTAGTATATGTATCATGCATATTGATGTCGAGTATACACGTGACGGGTATATGTTATTGGAGTTGCATGGTTAGTTGACCTTGGGGTAGGTGGGAGTATATGTATACATTTGTGACGTTTATTAGGGGGGTGTGTTGGGATACGGGTCGGATGATGATCTTTATAGTGTGACTATTCACATCATGTCATCATTCATTGCATACTTACGACTGTTGTCTCCCTTATGGTGAGAGAGTCGTCAGTTGTTTATAGCTGTCCATTCGGCCACTGATGGAGAGTGGTAGCTAGGAGTGGAGCTAGTCCTGTCGTGCTCATTCAGCCGCTCAATGTTCTGTCAGCCTCGACCACTCTGGAGCAGTGGGTCTTCAAGGTACAGTTGTAACGCCCTCCCTTCCAGGTAGCACTAAGGCCACCCCGGAGGGACGGACGTCACTGAAACATAGACATCAATTATACTAATGCATATGGATTCATGGCAGCGGAAGAACTTATTTAAATTTTTTTTTTCTTTTATCATATGCATTTAGTTTACTTATCATGGCATGTGAATCAAAGCATACTGAACATTATCATCATATCATCATTATTCTAACATGAGTAAAATATCATAAGTGTATGAAATACTAGCTGAAATCATCAGCATAAGCATAGGTCCAACATTGTTCACATGCATAACTTAGATAATTCAAAGAAACTTAAATAAATCTATCCACCAGCACTTCCACACACATCTTCCTTACCTTTCCTGCTCTGCTCCCCTTAAACAATCCATTCCTTGCCTTTATCTGCAGTACAAGGAAAACGTGTAGCTATAAGCCAAAGGCTTAGTGAGATCCTTGCCTACCCATAAATCCGAAAAGCACATAACATAACATAACATGTAGAAAACATAGCATAGCATAACATAGCATGGAGAGTCATAACATAGAACATATCTTATCATGTAAAAACCATAACAACTCATAGCATAACATGAGGGAAAGCAGAACATAATATATCATATCACATAAGGAGCATAACATATCAAAGTCTATCATGTGAGTGTATATCATGATTCATATCACATTCTATAAGCACATATCATGAAGCCTATCATATCATGTAAACATGTATCATAACTCATACCTGTTCATAAGGGTGCATAAACATAATTTCATAAATATGTGCATGTAGATGCAATATGTATATTTTTAAAACATGTATCATGGAATGCACATATGCATCATGCTTCTTTCAAAACATATAGTATACATACTTGAATATCATATCATCATCATCATGAGAAGGGCCCTGGCTTGTACCACATGTAAACATAAATGCGCGTAATCCCTAGGACAGGGTAGCTAGCCCCGAACCTACTAGGTATCTAGGTCCGTTCATAGTCCGTCGACCTAGGGGCGTACTGAGGAGCCCATCCCTTAACGAGGTCCGTTCATAGTCCGTCGACCCCGGGGCGCTTATGGAGCCCACCCTTGGTACAAGTCATACAAAGTAAAATATCATGCATATCATATCTCATCATATCATACATGTCATAATTCTTGTCATATCATTAAGAGAGCTCTTGATCCCAACTTAAGGGAAGCATCTCTTTACCATAGCATGAAGAGTGCTCTTGATCCCAACTTAAGGGAAGCAACTCTTTTCCATAACATGAAGAGTACTCTTGGTCCCAGCTTAAGGGAAGCAACTCTTTAGGCTTTTCTTCTTACATAAGCCATTCATACATGCATTATGAAACATAACATGTTCTTATCATAACATAAAGCATAACATGTCATTTTCATATCATCAAACATGGCATATCATCTCATGAACTTATCATACATATCATGAACATGGCATATCATATCATGAGTCTAGCATATCATATCATTAACATGGCATATCATGTCATACGTCTATCATGTCATATCATAAACATGGCACATCTTATCATAAGACATAGAAATGCAACATATCATAAAGCATAAAGCTTACTCCACTTATATATCAAAGACTACATATCATGAAAATGCCTAAGCATGTTTGGTTAGGTTTAAACTCTTTCCTAACCCAATTTATCCATCTTGGCCGAACCATATCAGTAGGTTTCATCCTCATTTCATTCCATATTAAGCATAGAACTTACCCACATAACATGTAAAACTTAATCTAAGCATATACAAGGTAATATACTTCATGAATAAGCATGTTTGAGTTCAAAACTCTAACCTTAACCCATTTATCTCAATTTGGACAAAACATATCAGTAGGGTTCTTATATCATTTGGTTCCATATGAAGCATAAAACTTATCCACATAGCATGTAAACTTGATCTAAGCACATACAAGGCAATATACTTCATGAATAAGCATGTTTGAGTTCAAAACTCTAACCTTAACCCATTTATCTCAATTTGGACAAAACATATCAGTAGGGTTCTTATATCATTTGGTTCCATATGAAGCATAAAACTTATCCACATAGCATGTAAACTTGATCTAAGCACATACAAGACATTGTACTTCATGAATAAGCATGTTTGAGTTCAAAACTCTAACTCTAACCCATTTATTTCAATTTGGCCAAAAAATATCAGTAGGATTTCATATCATTCTACTCCATAAGAAGCATAAGACTTAAACATGTAACATGCACATTTAATCTAAGTTCCTATAGAGCATAGTACAAGTACCTACAAGGAACCATAATTCATGAATAAGCCTATTTGAGTTCAAAACTCTAACCCTAACCCTTTTATTTTCATTTGGCCGAAACATATCAGTAGGGTTTCATGTCTTTTTATCCCTTAGGAAGCATAAAACTTAAACATGTAGCATGCACATTTAATCTAAGTACCTATAGAATATTGTACAAGTACTTACAAGGAACCATACTTCATGAATAAGCCTATTTGAGTTCAAAACTCTAACCCTAACCCTTTTATTTTCATTTGGCCGAATCATATCAGTAGAGTTCCATATCATTTTATTCCATAAGAAGCATAAAACTTAAACTTATAACAAGCCCATTTAATCTAAGTGCCTACAAGGTATTGTACTTCATGTTCTAAGCATATTTGAGTTCAAAAACTTAAACCCTAACCCATTTATTCAATTTGGCCAACCATATCAGTAGGGTTTACTACCATTTCATTCCATATGAAGCATAAAAACCTTAGTTATAAACATGTAAAAATTCATACATCACAAAGAGGTACAACTAGTATGGTTTCTAACTAAAATTCTTGACCTAAAGCCTTATAATCAATTTGGCCGAACCATATAGATAGGTTTCTCTTTTTTTTCTTCACAACATGAAGAATGAAGACTAAACTAACAACATATGAAATTCATATATCATAGAGTAGAAATTTAAGCATGTGATCAAGGAAAAACTTGTTCTAGATCCTTTCTTCCATCCTTGGCCGAATCATGCAACAAGTTCTAAATTTCCTTTTTTTATTTTTTTTTATAACGTGAAGCATCTCTTATCACTTGTTAACCCTAAGTGACTACCTATTCTTTATCTTGACCATCTTCTTTCAAGAAAAGTTTTAGAGTTTCGAAAGAGAAAAACATTCTAAAAACCGAAGCTACTTGTACTGCAGTGAGGGGATACTCACTTCCTTGCGCTTGTTTTCCTTAGAGATTTAACCTTTTGTTGTGGATCCTTCCTAGAGAGGGGAAGCTTCCTTGCTCCTTGGTCTCGGCAAGAAGAAGAAATGGGTGAAGAAGGGGCACGGTGAAGGAGGAAGGAGTAAGAGAGTGAATGAGAAAAATGCCAACTCATTTTAATTTCTTCCTTTTATTCATCATGAGAGGAGGAAGGAAAAATATATTTTTCTTCCTCCTTTCTTTTACTCTCTTCATAATTAAGAAAAGTCTAGATACATCCCTTCTTGGTGAGTAAGAAAGGAATATTCTAGAGCATCTCTTCATTAGAGAGGGAGAAGACAACTCTCACTTCTCCTTCTAAGAGAAGAGCCTTTTCTTCTTACATTTAATTATGGTTTCCCTCTCTTTCCCAACAATAATTTCTCTTGGTCTAGTGGTTATCTTATTCAGGTATCTAATGAGAGATCTAGAGTTCAAGTCCTAGACCTTATGTATTTTTATTTCTATTTTATTTATTTAAGTGTTTGGCTAGGAGCAAAAAAAATTCAACTAAAGCATATATATATTTTTCTTTATTCTTTATTCATGATAGAATATTCTAGAATTTTGCTAAGGACCCTATGGGTGTTACAATAGTAGTCAGAGGGATTGAGTTGTGAGTAGTCAAAGATCCTTAGCTATGTAGTTATATAACTACTTAGCTGACCGTCCGCTTCGGCCGCCTATAGCGGTGCATGTACTGGAGGCTTGTACGATTTGTCACGGACCCAAGCCTCTCGGCCATATAGGGGTCGTGGTGTCTAGAGAGGTGGCGGGGGTGACAATGGAGCATGCATGCACTTTTGCATATGATGCGCGGTGCATCTGAGGAGATATTTTTGCATACATGCCTACTAGATATTAGTTGCATGTGATTGTGTATTGTTGCATTTGTCTGAGCTATGGATGCTGCATATGGATGCCATGTCGCATACATGTCATTTACTTTACATATATTTGCAGTCGTATATGTATTGCATAGGTGTCAGGAGTACGTTGTTGCCCCGGTGAGTTTACTGATCATGATATCATGGTATTGATTCTTTTCGGGTATGTACATTTATGTTATGTGCAGTTATTATGTCAGGTTCATTCATATACCGTTGTTGTATTAGATACAGTTAGATGTGCTATACTTTGGACAGCATGATTCTATTCTTTACATATGGAGACTGTATTCTTTGATTCATATATTATTATGTAATCCATGCTTTATTCTGTCTATACCCTCTGAGTTCCCTGTACTCACCACCTCGTCTATACTATGTTGGTTTCAGGCAGTAGGAAGACGATATGGAGATGCTTGGAGTATGTTGCTCGCCGGTCCCACTTCCCACGTCATATCCGAAGACCCTTTTCGGTTTTGTTTCTCTCTTCCCACACTTCAACTTTGTTGGATTTAGAGTTGTGAAAACGAACTATGTTTGATACGTGTATTGTGGACTTATACCTGTGGTGTGTTTTGTGGTCTTTCGCATTTGTGGGTCCCTTATTCGTTTTTCCGCTGTGTTTTTGATATAGCCGTGTGGGCTAGATATTTAACTGCGTGGTTGTGGTTATTTTTATGCACATATATCCCAGCCGTATGTGGCTGACGTATTTTGCATGTATGAGAGGTTCAGATTGTCACCGGTACAGGGGAGGTGCTGCCGAAATTTTTCGTGAGGTACTTCCCCGGGGCGCGACAAAAATAATATAAAAAATTTTACCACAAATTTTTGAAAACGTGATATTTCACTAATATGGACCAGTGGTGAAATGATGACAGTGAATTTTTCGAAATTAATTTTGGAGAGAAAAAATGAAAGGCGTACCAATTCAGAGCAAAAATATGTGAACATCTTTTTGTTTAATCTATATGTTTGCATGCTTATTGTTTGATGAAATGTGTGTTTATGGTCCAATTGTAACGCCCGAAAATTCTCAAAAGACTTTTATAAATATCCTACTATTTTTCTGGAATTTTAGGATATTTTTATGGAATTTTTAGAGTAGTGGAAGTAACAAAAATAAATAGAAACGTAAAATAGCCTAAGCGGGAATTGAACCCGAGACCTATAGGACTCTAAGTCTTATAGATAACTCTAGTAACCAAGTGAACCCAGCAGGGTCGTGCTAAAAGAAAAGGGAATCAATTATATTTATATTTAAGTTGGGTGAATTAACCACTTAATATAAATAGGAAATTAAGAGGAGAATTATTTTCATCGTAACTTTTCCTCTCCCTCAAACCCTCACGCCGCCCTCTTCTCCTCCTCATCCTCTCGGCACCCAAGTCCAAGGAAGAACCTAGGGTTCCATCCCTTGGGCCATAGGAGTATCTTCCGGCAACATCAAGGGTACGAGGATGCTCCTCTCCGCGAGAAGGAAGCATAGACGCAAGAGGATCGTCGAAACGATCATCTTTTCTGGAAAATCTAGCGATTAGATTGTAAGGAAATTTAGCACAGGATGTAAGAAACCCCTCACCTACAGTATAAGTAGCTATTCGTATGTTTTATGCATTAGTTTAGTCGTATGTAGATTTTTAGTACGTAGGGTGTGTTCTAGTGCACACCAAGTGTTTGATAGAATGTTTAGCTCAGTAAAATGCTACCGTAGGCATTTTAATAGCTCAGTAAATGTAGTAGAAGCATTTAAAATAGCATAATTAGTCTTGCTTCAGCTTATATGGGACTACGGTCCAATGGTTGGGCTCCCATAGTTGCCTCTAGGTTTAGATAACCTAGCTCTAGGTTCAGATAACCTAGTAAAAGAAAGACAAATTAATTAGCTTATGATCAAGTATTTTACTTTTATCAGTGGCACTGTACTGGACTAGATGTCCTTGGGTTGGGCTCCCATAGTCGTCCTTAGGTTTAGATAACCTAGTAAACCCTACTAGATTCGGGATTTGATACCTCGGGTCTAGTTAGGGATGCGCGCATAGTAAGTATAGTTGTCGGGCCCATCAGCAGCATGATTATGTATTTTCATCTATTTATGATAAATAGCTTTCAAAACTTCACAAAATGATTTATGTGAATATAGAGCAGCTTAGCATCAGTTAGCAGTAGTGTAGCTCAGCTTTTATTTCAGTTTAGTTCTTATGGATCTACATGATGGTTTTATGCTTAGCTATGATTGCCATGTATCGTATGTGATTATGCCATGTTTTAGAATCCATGTTTAGCAATGTTCAGCATATATTTTAAATAGCATGTTTTAAAAGCATAAATTGCATCGAATGCATGTTTTGTGAGGTAGATGGTTTCTTACTAAGCTCCCAAGCTTACAAT
Source organism: Zingiber officinale (assembly GCF_018446385.1). NCBI lineage: Eukaryota > Viridiplantae > Streptophyta > Magnoliopsida > Zingiberales > Zingiberaceae > Zingiber > Zingiber officinale. The sequence goes on along the minus strand of NC_055987.1, from coordinate 87,928,217 downwards.
ACTTCTTTTCCTTATATTGCAGATAAGGGTAAAGGAAGGATGGATTAGCAGAGGCTGGAGGACAATGCAATGAAGATGTGTGTGGATGGAACCTAGAATAAAGATGTTGGAAGAACTAGAACATTTAAAAACTTAGCGTTTCTTATCATGTTACTGCTTGCTTACTTAGTTATCTAAATGCCTTGAATTGTGAAAGTATGTCTAGAATACTACTTATCATGCTTAGAATACTAGTATCTGATATTAGAATATTGTCCAGCCACTTTAGAATTTATGTATGTGATTTGGGCACGAAACAGTGCTGAAATCAGACTCCTGATACGAAATCAGAAACCCCAATCGATTAGTCGATCGATTGGAGGCTCCTCAATCGATCAAATGATCGATTGGGCAGCTTGTTCCGCGAACAGTAAGCTCCTGGATCTATCAGCTGATTAATCCGATAGCGTTCTGTCGTGAACAGAGAGCTCTGGAATCGATCACTAGATCGATTGGCTAGACTGGATCGATCAGCTGATCGATCCAGACTGGACCTCCGTGCACAGTAGCACGTTGAATCGATCCCTGGATCGATTAGTCAGGCCGGATCGATCAGTCGATCGATCCAGAATTTTGTCCGTGCATAGTAGTACGCTGAATCGATCAGCGGATCGATCCAATAGCTATCAATCGATTGAGTTCAATCTGAATCGATTGGGAAGCTGGGTTTTGACCAGGAAACCTTGTAACTCAGCTCCTTGACCATAGGGGATGTAGGATATGCCATGTATACCTTAAATGCATCCCTTAGCACAGGTAGAACAAAGGAATTGTATTAATTTAGCAAAATTTTAAATTAGTGCAGTTTTCCGCACCATAATATATAGCTTAGCACAACATAATGTAACCCCCGGCCTAACAGCTTAGCCAGTAGAAGGCGGGGCATTACAGAGTGGTATCAAAGCAAGTTCCATACTTCCTACACACACATCAGCATTGAACCTGCAACTTCCAAGTAAGAATACCTCGTCTTATTTATGTTTTCTGTTTTCAAGTTTATAGATAACTAAAGCATGTTAATATTTGATAGCATTTAACATAATAGTGGTAGTTGTGTAAACATGATTAGATTAGTTATGTATGTCCTCTATTCTTTTAGAAATGGCAAGAGGACGCCCAGCTAAGAGGGCACTAGCTACAGAACTCCAGCATGAGGCAGGCAGTTCAGTGCCTCCCCCAGACCTTACAGTAGTAGTGGCTCAGTTACAGAAGCAACTAGCTGAACAACAACAAGAGATAGCCACTCTCAGGGCTAATCAGCAGAACACTCCCACCGCCACCCCCGGAACCAAACATAGCAACTCCAGTAGTTATAGAGGTTCCACCAGTCCAGCCTACAGCTCCAGTAGCCCTAGCAGCAGAGACAAGGAGAGAAGCCTATCTGATCCAGTGGCAGAGAATCAAGCCCGAGAACTTTTCAGGCACCAGCGAACCATGGGATGCTCAAGCCTGGTTCAAAACACTGGAGAGTACGATGGAGCTTCTGGATTGGCCAGAACATGAAAAGATGAAGTGCACCTCCTTCTGCCTGATAGGAGATGCACGTATGTGGTGGGAGAGAATTAAAGCGAAGCGCCCAGTGAACCAGATGATATGGGCTGACTTCGAGAAAGAATTCTTTGAAGAGTTCTTTCACATGCGGGTCACAAACCGCCACTATGATGAGTTCACTGAGTTTCGTCAGGGAAACCTATCAGTTGAGGAAGCCGAGAAGAAATTCAACAGACTGGCTCGTCTATGCCCCGAGTTAGTCAGCACTGAAAAAGAACGGGTTCGACTGATGCTTAGGATGCTGAGGCCGGACATAACACTGAATGTAGCCAGCGGCGTACATAGGCCGCAAACCACTGAAGAATTAGTAAGTAGTGCTCTGATCACCGAGCATTACTAGAATAGCATCAAACAGCAGAAGCAAGCCTTCTCAGAGTCTAAGGGCCAAGGAGGTTCAGGTACTCAAAAATCCCAAAGCCACAGCTCTAACTGGAAAGGGAACTCCAATAACAAGCGTAAACCAGGGAGTTACCCAAAAGGAGGACCAACTAGTAAACAGCCTAGCTATCCCAAATGTGCTACTTGTGGGAAATTTCACCCAGGAGTTTGTCGCAAGGGCACACGAGGATGCTTTGAATGTTGACAAGAAGGGCATATGGCTAAACAATGCCTGAACAAGACCAGCTTTCCTCCACCACAGCCGATTCAATACGAAGGCAAGCCAGCACAATTGCATCAGATGCAGGCCGCTATAGATGGACCACACATCAGTCAGGGCAGACTAGAAGCCCCCTCAGCCATGACGAACGCGAGGATATATTCACTGACCAGAGAGGACGTAGCAAATGCCTCGACAGTTGTCACAGGTCAGGTTAGTATTTTACAGCAAAGTGCAACTGTCTTATTCGATACAGGGGCAACCCATTCTTATATATCCAGGGCATTTGCCGAAAAGTTAGCAATACCTCCAGAGGTACTCAGTGGTCAGTTTCTGACAACACTACCTTCAGGAGAAATTATGGCATCCACGCACTGGCTCAGAGCAGTGCCAGTCATGATAGCAGACAGAGAACTCTTTAGTGATCTAATAGTACTAGATATGACTGACTATGATGTCATCTTTGGAATGGACTTCCTGATCAGATAGGGTGCTTCTATAGAGTGCCATAAACGGAAAGTCGTATTCCAACCTGAAGCAGGAGTACAATTTGAGTACAGCGGAGAACCAAAGAGAAAAGCCAAGAAATTTCTCTCAGCTCTGAAAGCACAGAAATTACTGGATTCAGGATGTACGGGATTTTTAGCGCATGTAGTCAATACCAGTCAGGACAAGGATCAAAAGCTAGAAGAGGTCCGAGTTGTATGTGACTATCCAACAGTCTTCCCTGAAGAGTTATCAGGCCTAGCACTAGACAAGGAGATTGAATTTGAAATAGAACTCATTCTCGGTACAAATCCTATCTCCAAAGCGCCTTATCGCATGGCTCCAGCAGAACTGAAGGAACTTCAGGAGCAACTACAGGAGCTGCTTTACAAGGGCTTCATCCGTCCTTGTCACTCACCATGGGGAGCGCCTGTATTGTTCGTGAAGAAGAAGGACGGGAGCATGCACCTGTGTATAGACTACAGAGCACTGAACCAAGTCACGATCAAGAACAAGTATCCTCTTCCCAGAATAGATGACCTGCTTGATCAGCTAAAGGGTGCAGCAGTGTTCTCCAAAATAGACCTCCGGTCAAGATATCACCAGGTTAGAGTTAAAGAAGGTGATATACCCAAGACAACCTTCAGGACCAGATACGGACATTATGAGTTCATAGTCATGCCCTTTGGCGTGACAAATGCTCCAGCTACCTTCATGGATCTCATGAACAGAGTATTCAGGGAATACTTATATAAGTTTATTATCGTGTTCATCGACGACATTTTTATCTATTCCAGAACTCAGGAAGAACACGCAGAGCACCTGAAGACAGTACTATAGATCCTTCAGCAGAACCAGCTGTACGCCAAGTTCACGAAGTGTGAATTCTGGCTCGATCAGGTGTCCTTTTTGGGTCACATCATCTCCAAGGATGGTGTTATGGTAGACCCCAGCAAGATAGAGGCTGTGAGTAACTGGAAAAGACCTAAGAACGCCAGTGAGAACAGAAGCTTCCTAGGACTAGCGGGCTATTACAGAAAATTCGTAGAGGACTTCTCCAGGATAACCTCCCCACTGACAGCTCTTACCAGAAAGAACAGAAAATTTCAGTGGACAGAGGACTGTGAGAACAGCTTCAGCGAGCTAAAGAGGAGATTGACCAGTGCTCCATTCTGGCTCTACCAGAAAACACAGACAACTTTGACATTTATAGTGATGCCTCTAAGTTAGGACTAGGAGCAGTACTGATGCAAAATGGCAAGGTGATCGCCTATGCCTCCAGTCAACTCAAGGATTATGAGAGGAACTACCCTACTCATGACCTCGAGCTTGCAGCAGTTGTCTTTGCTCTCAAAATTTGGAGACATTACTTATATGGAGCTCAGTGCAGAGTGTATACAGATCATCAGAGTTTGAAGTACTTCTTCACTCAAAAGGATCTGAATATGCGACAGCGCAGATGACTCGAGCTGGTCAAGGACTATGATATAGACATCCTCTACCACCCAGGAAAGGCCAATAAGGTGGCAGACACACTTAGTAGGAAGTCCAGTGCCACCTTACTATCCCTGGCAGCCATGTCACCATCCCGACAGAAGGAGATTACAGATTTTGGTCTCGAACTTATAGTGGGACAGCTCTCTACTATGACTTTATAATCTACCCTGCTTGGTGACATCCATATAGCTCAGGATCAGGACCCTGAAATTCAGAAAATCAAGCAAGGGTTAACAGAATCAGAAAGTGGAGAGTTCAGGGTCTCAGATAGTGGGGTATTATATTTTGGTGACAGACTATGCATTCCGTATCAGGAGGAACTACGGAGGAAGATTCTAGACGAGGCTCACAGGACTCCTTATGCGATGCATCCTGGTTCCACCAAAATGTACCAAGACCTGAAGAAACGTTTTTGGTGGCCTGGGATGAAAAGAGACGTCGCTAGGTATGTTAGTATTTGTCTGACCTGTCAGAGGGTCAAGGCAGAACATCAGAGACCAGGAGGAGTTCTGCAGCCCATTCAGATCCCAAAATGGAAGTGGGAGGATATTTCCATGGATTTCATAGTGGGATTACCCAAAACCACGAATGGTTTTGATGCCATCTGGGTAATAGTCGACAGGTTGACTAAATCAGCCCACTTCTTAGCTATCAGGATATCCTACTCCATGGAGCAGCTAGCTCAGTTGTATCTCAAGGAGATTGTCAGACTGCATGGAGTCCCATGGATCATTATTTCAGACAGAGACAGTAGATTCACATCACACTTCTGGGAGTGTGTACAGTCAGCATTGGGCACCAAGTTAAAATTTAGCATAACCTTCCATCCTCAAACAGATGGTCAGACGGAGCGGGTAAATCAGGTACTTGAAGATATGCTTCGAGCATGTGCCCTAGACTTCAAGGGAAGTTAGTGCAAATATCTGAGTTTAGCGGAATTTACATACAACAATAGCTATCAGGCCACTATCGGCATGACACCCTACGAGACTCTCTATGGGCGGAGGTGTAAATCTCCAATCTGCTGGTATGAAAGTGGTGAACAGAAAGAACTAGAACTTCAGACAGATCTAGTAACAGATACCACAGCAGCTCAGAGCCGCCAGAAAAGCTATGCTGATACACGGCGTCGACCCTTAGAGTTTTCAGTTGGGGATTCAGTGTTCCTCAGAGTAGCTCCCATGAAGGGAGTGATGAGTTTTGGGAAGAAGGGCAAATTAAGCCCCAGATATGTGGGACCATACCTTATCATCAGAAGAGTTGGCAAGGTAGCATATGAGCTAGAGCTACCCCAGGAGATGTCAGCTATCCACAATGTATTTCATGTCTCTATGCTGAAGAAGCATATTCCAGATGCCACCCAGGTGATTGAGCCCCAGTCGGTACAAGTCCGCGAAGACCTCAGCTTTGACAGTCGGCCTATTCAGATAATAGACCGAGCCGTTAAGAAATTGCAGAACAAGGAAGTACCATTAGTAAAAGTCATTTGGCAAAGTCACACAGCAGAAGAGGCAACTTGGGAGACAGAAGCTAGCATGAGACAGAAGTACCCAGAGTTATTCTAAGTTCGAGGACGAACTTTTTATAAGGTATGGGGGATTGTAATGCCCGAAAATTCTCAAAAGACTTTTATAAATATCCTACTATTTTTCTGGAATTTTAGGATATTTTTATGGAATTTTTAGAGTAGTGAAAGTAGCAAAAATAAATAGAAACATAAAATAGCCTAAGCGGGAATTGAACCCGAGACCTATAGGACTCTAAGTCTTATAGATAACTCTAGTAACCAAGTGAACCCAGCAGGGCCGTGCTGAAAGAAAAGGGAATCAATTATATTTATATTTAAGTTGAGTGAATTAACCACTTAATATAAATAGGAAATTAAGAGGAAAATTATTTTCATCGTAACTTTTCCTCTCCCTCAAACCCTCACGCCGCCCTCTTCTCCTCCTCATCCTCTCGGCGCCCAAGTCCAAGGAAGAACCTAGGGTTCCATCCCTAGGGCCACAGGAGTATCTTCCGGCAACATCAAGGGTACGAGGACGCTCCTCTCCGCGAGAAGGAAGCATAGACGCAAGAGGATCATCGAAACGATCATCTTTTCCAAAAAATCTAGCGATCAGATCGTAAGGAAATTTAGCACAGGATGTAAGAAACCCCTCACCTACAGTATAAGTAGCTATTCGTATGTTTTTATGCATTAGTTTAGTCGTATGCAGATTTTTAGTACGTAGGGTGTGTTCTAGTGCACACCAAGTGTTTGATATAATGTTTAGCTCAGTAAAATGCTACCGTAGGCATTTTAATAGCTCAGTAAATGCAGTAGAAGCATTTAAAATAGCATAATTAGTCTTGCTTCAGCTTATATGGGACTACGGTCCAATGGGTGGGCTCCCATAGTCGCCTCTAGGTTCAGATAACCTAGTAAAAGCAAGACAAATTAATTAGCTTATGATCCAGTATTTTACTTTTATCAGTGGCACTGTACTGGACTAGATGTCCTTGGGTTGGGCTCCCATAGTCGTCCTTAGGTTTAGATAACCTAGTAAACCCTACTAGATTCGGGATTTGCTACCTCGGGTCTAGTTAGGGATGCACGCATAGTAAGTATAGTTGCCGGGCCCATCAGCAGCATGATTATGTATTTTCATTTATTTATGATAAATAGCTTTCAAAACTTCACAAAATGATTTATGTGAATACAGAGCAGCTTAGCATCAGTTAGCAGTAGTGTAGCTCAGCTTTTATTTCAGTTTAGTTCTTATGGATCTACATGATGGTTTTATGCTTAGCTATGATTGCCATGTATCGTATGTGATTATTGTTGGTTAATCCTAGGAAAACATACCGGTTCCACTGTACAAAATTTTTGTACAAGTGTCGAACCTTTCCTTAAATAACCTATTGTGTTCTTTAGAAGTTAAATTAGGAATCGCAGACGGAACTTAACATCATTGATTCCAAATTTAACTTATCTGTTCTTAATGGTTTAGATTTGAATCGCAAGCGGAACTTAACACTATTGATTCAAACCTACCTAGATTATTAATTCCATAAATATTAATTTCCAAAATTGGCTTCCAGGACTGCATGGCGAGGCACATGACCTTATTGGATATGGGAGCAACCACCATCGCCTAGGCAAAGCCTTTTAAGGAAAGCTAATATTTATTTCCTTAAATAACTCTAGGTCAACCAAAAGGAACAATCGAAACACAAGTTCGAAAAAGAAGAAAACACAAATTCGAAAAACTATTTCAAAAAACTAGATCTAATTGCCTCTTGTATTTAGAATTCTTACAAAAAGAAAAACTAGCATGATGCGGAAAACAATTGCTAATTATACCTTCTTTTTGTATGATAATGACCTCAAGATCTTCTGCCGTATTTCTCGCCTCGCCTTGGACGTCGTATGGGCGACGATCTTCCAAGATGAACACCACCCTAGAGAGTCCTTCTCCTCCTTGCAATATTCGGCCACCACCACCTCTAATAGAAAAGAGAGCAAAGGGAGAAGAGAAGGGAGAGGGCCGGCCACCAAAAGATCACCCAAGCAAAAGAATAAGAGTTGTTTTTCATGAAGCCCCCTTACCCCTTCTTTTATATTACTTGCCTAAGGCAAATAAGGAAAGATTTTAATAATTTTCCTTTTCCCTTTTTATTTTCCTTTTCCTTCCTATTGATTGAATTAATCATCAATCAATGGTTGAGATCAATCCTATTTGGTTTAGGATTGGGATTGATTTAATCCTATTGGCCGGCCCTTGCTTGGGCACCAAGCAAGGTGGCCGTCCACATTAAAAGGAAAAGAAAAATTTTTTTATATAAAATTTTACAAGATAAACTCTTATAAAATTTTACAAGCTCTCTTTCCTTAAGTAGGAGTTAAAAAAGGAAAGTTTCTAAAAATTAAAACCATGTTTTAAAATTTAAAAACTCTCTTATAAAATTTCCTTTTTTAACATAATGATAGAAAATTTTAATTTTAAAACTTATCTCCCTTTTTTCTTAAACCATGAGGATGGTTAAAAAGGAAAGTTTTAAAACTTTCCTAACTCTCTATTAAAACATGTGGCCAAATTCAAATTAGGAAAATTTTAAAAATTAAAATCTTTCTTTTAAAACTTATAGTTTTCTACAAAGAGAAGATTTTAAAAATTCAAAACAACCCTCCCTTTTTGAATTATTGTGGCCGACCCCTACAAGCTTGGTCACCAAGCTATAGGGTCGGCCCCTTCAAGAGGATATGGTCAGCCATTGCTTGGTCACCAAGCAATGGTCCGGCTCCCTTCTTGGACACCAAGAAGAGCCTTTCATTTGGATGGACTTGAGGCTATAATGAGGCTACGACAGGGATCTAGAGGAGAAATTGGTTTTGGCCTTCCGATGAGCTTGAGTATCCCGTGTTCGCCCCGAACACACAACTCAAGTTCATCGATAACAACTCATTCCACTAAAGAGTTATTACCGCACTACCGCACCAATCCCAAATTACATTATGGGCTCCTTCATATCATGAGTGTGTTAGTCTCCCTGTGTTTAAGATTATGAATGTCCACTAATTAAGTAAATTACTAACAACTCACTTAATTAATATCTAGCTCCAAGAGTAGTACCACTCAACTTTATTGTCATGTTGGACTAAGTCCACCTGCAGGGTTTAACATGACAATCCTTATGAGCTCCTCTTGGGGACATTCTCAACCTAGATAACTAGGACACAGATTCCTTCTATAATCAACAACACACACTATAAGTAATATCATTTCCCAACTTATCGGGCATATTGATTTATCGAGCTAAACCTCACCCTTTGATAAATCAAAGAAATAAATATTAAATATATGTGCTTGTTATTATATTAGGATTAAGAGCACATACTTCCATAATAACTAAGGTTTAGTTCTTTTACTAAGTCAGTACAAAAAGAACTTACCTAAATGATCCTACTCAATACACTTAAAGTATATCAGTGTAATTTATTAGTTAAGATAAACTAATATTTAATTACACTATGACTATACTGATAGTTTGTTCCTTTCTATCTTAGTCGCGAGCAACTGTTTATAATTTATAAAGAACTGACAACATGATCTTCTAAGTGTGACACCACACTTCATGTTGTCTACTATATAAATTAATTGAACAATTACATTTAATAAATAAATGCAGATATTGACCAATATGATTCTTTTATTTTAGCAAATAAATGTTTACAAAAGCTAGGCTTTTAGTATACACTCTAACAATCTCCCAATTATACTAAAAGACTAAGTTGCCATATCTGTTGCCTTACATCTGATTCCCATCCCCTCCACATGCCGATCAAAAGCTTTTGCCGGAAGGGCCTTTGTGAAAGGATCTGCTAGGTTATCTTCTGATGCAATCTTGGCAACGACAACTTCTCCTCGCTTGACGATGTCTTGTATCAGGTGGTACTTGCGCTCTATGTGTTTACTTGCCTTATGAGCTCGTGGTTCCTTCGAGTTTGCAACTGCACTGCTATTATCACAATAAATTGTGATGATCTTGGGCAGACCAGGAATCACATCTAAATCCATTAGAAAGTTCCTGAGCCATACAGGGCTGCCACATACTCAGCTTCCATGGTCGAGTCCGAGACACATTTCTGCTTAACACTCCTCCATGCAATGGCTCCACCTCCTAGAGTAAACACATAGCCTGACGTAGACTTACTATTATCCCTATCTGATTGGAAATCCGAATCCGTGTAACCCACAGGGAGCAAATCATCTGCTTGGTAAACTAGCATATAATCTCTAGTCTTTCTCAGGTACTTTAATATATGCTTTACAGCAGTCCAATGTCCTTGTCCAGGGTTACTCTGATATCTGCTAACCATGCCCACGGTAAAATAGATATCAGGTCTCGTACACAGCATTGCATACATAAGGCTTCCTACGGCCGATGCATATGGAACTGCCTTCATGTCCTCAATCTCCTTTGACGTCTTTGGAGACATCTCTTTAGATAAGGCTACTCCATGCCTGAAAGGTAAGAAACCTTTCTTGGAGTTCTGCATGCTAAAACGAGCAAGGATTGTATCTATATATGAAGCTTGGGATAGACACAACATTCTTTTCTTGCGATCCCTTATTACTTTAATCCCAAGAATGTGTGCACATTCTCCTAAGTCCTTCATATCAAATTGTTTGGACAACCATACCCTTACGTCTGATAATACCTTGACATTGTTGCCAATTAACAAAATATCATCTACGTATAGTACAAGAAATACCACTACGTTTCCGTTACATTTTTTGTATACACAAGACTCATCCGGACACTGTTTAAATCCATATGACTGGATTACTTCGTTAAACCGGATGTTCCAAGATCTTGAAGCTTGCTTCAGTCCGTAAATGGACCGATTAAGCTTGCATACTAGATGCTCTTTGCCTTTTTCAATGAACCCTTCTGGTTGCTTCATATGGATGTTTTCTTCAAGACTTCCGTTATCTTGACATCCATTTGCCAAATCTCATAATCCATTTGAGCAGCAATGGATAAGAGTATCCGGATAGACTTAAGCATGGCTACCGGCGAAAAAGTCTCCTCATAGTCAATTCCCTCTTTCTGAGTATACCCTTTCGCAACAAGCCTTGCTTTGAAGGTTTCTACCTTCCCATCTGTCCCTCTTTTCCTTTTGTAGATCCACTTGCATTCAACGACTTTTACACCATCAGGTGGTTCTACTAGCTCCCAGACCTTATTAGAATACATAGATTCTATTTCGTAATTCATTGCCTTTTGCCAAGATACTGCATCTATATCTTGGAGTGCTTCATCATATGTCCGGGGATCAGGTTCATGTTTACCTGGGATGAAGTCTGAAGACTCACCCAAAAACATGAATCTCTCAGGTTGCCTCACAATCCTCCCACTACGACGAGGCACCGTCTGTGGTTGTGTATCATGTGTGACACGTGTTGCAGTCTCTTGTGGTACTTCATCTTGTACTGTTGGTACTGAAGTAGACGTGTCCTCTCTAATTTATTCTAGAACTATTTCACTCATAGGCTTATGGTTCATTACATAATCTTCTTCTAAAAATCGAGCATTGGTGCTAACAATGATCTTCTGATTTTTAGGATTATAAAACAAACCACCTTTCGTTCCCTTTGGATATCCCACAAACAGACAAACTTCTGTACGTGATTCCAACTTGTCAGTATCTCCCTTTAGCACATGTGCTGGACTACCCCATATCCGGATATGATTCAGACTAGGCTTACGCTCATTCCATAATTTCATGGGAGTAGAAGAAACTGTTTTAGAAGGTACCATATTCAGAATGTACACTGCTGTTTCTAAAGCATATCCCCAAAAAGATTTTGGTAATTCTGAATAACTCATCATCGATCTAACCATTTCCATAAGAGTCCTATTCCTTCTGCCACACCATTCTGCTGGGGTGTACCAGGTGCAGTCAATTGGGATTGAATTTCGACTTCTGATAAGTAATTCCTAAACTCTCCAAAGAGGTATTCGCCACCACGGTCAGACCGTAGTGTCTTGATACTTTTACCAAGACGTTTCTCCACATCAGCCCTATATTCTTTGAACTTGTCAAAGCATTCAGACTTACGGTGCATCAGGTAAATGTATCCGTATCTTGAATAATTGTCTATAAAGGAGACGAAGTATTCATAACCACCTCTTGCCTAGATAGACATAAGACCACATAAATCAGAATGAACAAGTTCTAACGCATCTTTGGCTCTATACCCCTTGGCCTTAAAAGGTCTCTTGGTCATTTTACCTTCCAAGCAAGATTCGCATGTTGGAAAGTTTTCCAACTCTAATGAACCCAAGAGTCCATCGGCTACAAGCCTTTGAATCCTACTTAAATTAATATGTCCAAGCCTTAGATGCCAAAGATATGTTTGGTTCATCTCTGAAGGTTCTTTTCTCTTATTAGAGTTAGAAGATGTGTTATTAATTTCCATATTTTGCTTTATGGGAGAAATTAGATTTAAAGTGTATAAATTGCCAACCAATGTACCAGAACAGATAATCACCTTATTTCTCTTTATAACCACATTTTTACTAAAAGAAACTGAATATCCATCCAAATACAGTTTAGAAACTGAAATTAAATTCTTTCTAAAACTGGGTACATAAAGACAATTTCTTAAAATCAAATTTCTATTCCTATCAAAAGATAAGTAGACGTCTCCCACTGCAACAGCCGCCACCTTAGTAGCATTGCCCATGTAGACAGTTATCTCTCCATCAAATAGTCGCCGGGTTTCCTGGAACCCCTGCAAAGAATTGCAGACATGATCAGTGGCTCCCGTATCTACACACCAGGTGCTGGTAGATAACACCGCTAAACATGTTTCAACTACTAGAGTATGAGATATACCTTTATTGTTCTGGTTCCTACGAGGACAGTCCGCTTTCCAATGTCCAGACTGCTTGCAGATGAAGCACTTGCCCTTCCAGCTTTCTGTCCTGTACTTTGAGGTTTATTCACCTTCTTCACCGAAAAGACCTGTTTTTTCTTCTTCTTGCCTTTTGACTTAGAAGTAGAACCATTTTCAGCATAGTGAATCTGAGAACTATGACGAAATATACCTTCTGCTGCCTGTAGTTCTGTCAGAAGTTTCGCCAACGTATACTCTCTTTTGTTCATGTTATAGTTCAGGCGGAACTGCTCAAAACTTCTAGGTAGCGTTTGGAGAATTGTATCGACCTGGATTTCCCCATCGATTTCTCCTCCAAGGACTTGTATTTCGTTCAGATAAGCCATCATTTTGAGGATATGATCCCTTACGGGTGTCCCCTCATACATGGTGATTGTCATTAACTTTCTCATTGCCTCTTGCCTAGTTGTCCGACTCTGGTGCCCAAAGAGTTCTTTGAGATTGTTCATTATATCATAAGTTGTTGGTAAATCTTGATGCTGATGTTGCAATACATTTAACATTGAAGCCAAAATGTAACACCGCGCCATCTCATCTGTTTTTACCCATTTCCTATGATACTCAATCTCCTCTGGGGTAGAGTCATCGTCAGGTGCATCAGGGCAAACCTCAGTCAGTACAAACTTATATCTCTCGGCAGTAAGAACAATGTCTAGGTTCCTTTTCCAATCTATATAGTTGGGACCAGTAAGTTTGTTCTCTTTCAATATAATGGCCAGTGGGTTGAAAGTCATCCTAAGAATCACAAAATAAATTTTGGTCAAGACTCTAAATTTAGAATAATATTGATTCCTCAAACAATACTATTTTAAATTAACCAACACCTCAAATCACCGTGAATATTGCATGCCACGTTAGTGTGGACGTATACAAATTCAACATTTGTAAGAGGAGGGTGTGACCCATTAATTTTATTATCTTGTCATCCTAACTTTATGACAAATAAAATTAATAGTTGGTTTTACTTTGGTCACACAATACAATAGCAGGATACTATTGAATGTGTCTAAGTGTATACCATTACTTGATACTAAGTCCATTAAATAGGATTGTGCCCCTTCAGTTGGAGAAGATCACACGCTCCTAAATAATTTCCTATAACCATCCATAAAAGGAAGTTTGATCTAGTGATCCGCAACAAACTCATCCGTTGTGGAGGGAGGCACTCAGAGCCAACACGCAAGCTTGTTGCATCATTTACAAACCAGTAATGGAGACCATGGGATTTATTAAAATCCCTCTCCCACTTAGTTATTTAAAATTGAGGATTTTAACCTATGCTATCATACATCACATGCATATTAATAACACAGTAAATAAAAGCAATAAATTTGGAAATTAATTTTACAACTATTATGGCCTTTTCCTTCATTGTCTTCGGTATGCTCCAACCCTAGCTGCTGTCATCTTTAGCCACCGCCATCGGGTCGAGTTGTCGCATCCATCTTGCTTCTTATTCCGCTGCGCCTCTGGTGCTCCAAATGTACCACGCCTCGCAAGAATCTGATTCACGACAAGAAAAGAATTTTACATATATCGATCCTATATTCCTCGAGGGAATGTACATGTAATCTAGATCGAAAAATAAAATTCTAAAATATAATACAGCTCCTGCAGTATTTTATACATACAATCATGCACACAAATAATGCCCTTGACATGTCCAAGGGTCCAATCACACATAATAACAATAAGCCATAATAGTTGGAGTCTGCAACCAAAGAGTTAGCACATCCTACTATTTTCCTGCCTAAATTATGCATGACATGTGCATAACCTATTTGAATTCTAAAAATACACAGAGGTAAACCCTAACTCTGATACCAATTGTTGGTTAATCCTAGGAAAACTTACCGGTTCCACTGTACAAAATTTTTGTACAAGTGTCGAACCTTAAATAACCTATTGTGTTATTTAGAAGTTAAATTAGGAATCGCAGACGGAACTTAACATCATTGATTCCAAATTTAACTTATCTGTTCTTAATGGTTTAGATTTGAATCGCAAGCGGAACTTAACACTATTGATTCAAACCTACCTAGATTATTAATTCCATAAATATTAATTTCCAAAATTGGCTTCCAGGACTGCATGGCGAGGCACAAGGCCTTCTTGGATATGGGAGCAACCACCACCGCCTAGGCAAAGCCTTTTAAGGAAAGCTAATATTTATTTCCTTAAATAACTCTAGGTCAACCAAAAGGAACAATCGAAACACAAGTTCGAAAAAGAAGAAAACACAAATTCGAAAAACTATTTCGAAAAACTAGATCTAATTGCCTCTTGTATTTAGAATTCTTACAAAAAGAAAAACTAGTATGATGCGGAAAACAATTGCTAATTATACCTTCTTTTTGTATGCTAATGACCTTAAGATCTTCTGCCGTATTTCTCGCCTCGCCTTGGACGTCGTGTGGGCGACGATCTTCCAAGATGAACACCACCCTAGAGAGTCCTTCTCCTCCTTGCAATATTCGGCCACCACCACCTCTAATAGAAAAGAGAGCAAAGGGAGAAGAGAAGGGAGAGGGCCGGCCACCAAAAGATCACCCAAGCAAAAGAATAAGAGTTGTTTTTCATGAAGCCCCCTTACCCCTTCTTTTATATTACTTGCCTAAGGCAAATAAGGAAAGATTTTAATAATTTTCCTTTTCCCTTTTTATTTTCCTTTTCCTTCCTATTGATTGAATTAATCATCAATCAATGGTTGAGATCAATCCTATTTGGTTTAGGATTGGGATTGATTTAATCCTATTGGCCGGCCCTTGCTTGGGCACCAAGCAAGGTGGCCGGCCACATTTAAAGGAAAAGAAAAATTTTTTTATATAAAATTTTACAAGATAAACTCTTATAAAATTTTACAAGCTCTCTTTCCTTAAGTAGGAGTTAAAAAAGGAAAGTTTCTAAAAATTAAAACCATGTTTTAAAATTTAAAAACTCTCTTATAAAATTTCCTTTTTTAACATAATGATAGAAAATTTTAATTTTAAAACTTATCTCCCTTTTTTCTTAAACCATGAGGATGGTTAAAAAGGAAAGTTTTAAAACTTTCCTAACTCTCTATTAAAACATGTGGCCAAATTCAAATTAGGAAAATTTTAAAAATTAAAATCTCTCTTTTAAAACTTATAGTTTTCTACAAAGAGAAGATTTTAAAAATTCAAAACAACCCTCCCTTTTTGAATTATTGTGGCCGACCCCTACAAGCTTGGTCACCAAGCTATAGGGCCGGCCCCTTCAAGAGGATATGGCCGGCCATTGCTTGGTCACCAAGCAATGGTCCGGCTCCCTTCTTGGACACCAAGAAGAGCCTTTCATTTGGATGGACTTGAGGCTATAATGAGGCTACGACAGGGATCTAGAGGAGAAATTGGTTTTGGCCTTCCGATGAGCTTGAGTATCCCGTGTTCGCCCCGAACACACAACTCAAGTTCATCGATAACAACTCATTCCACTAAAGAGTTATTACCGCACTACCGCACCAATCCCAAATTACATTATGGGCTCCTTCATATCATGAGTGTGTTAGTCTCCCTGTGTTTAAGATTATGAATGTCCACTAATTAAGTAAATTACTAACAACTCACTTAATTAATATCTAGCTCCAAGAGTAGTACCACTCAACTTTATTGTCATGTCGGACTAAGTCCACCTGCAGGGTTTAACATGGCAATCCTTATGAGCTCCTCTTGGGGACATTCTCAACCTAGATAACTAGGACACAGATTCCTTCTATAATCAACAACACACACTATAAGTAATATCATTTCCCAACTTATCGGGCATATTGATTTATCGAGCTAAACCTCACCCTTTGATAAATCAAAGAAATAAATATTAAATATATGTGCTTGTTATTATATTAGGATTAAGAGCACACACTTCCATAATAACTAAGGTTTAGTTCTTTTACTAAGTCAGTACAAAAATAACTTATCTAAATGATCCTACTCAATACACTTAAAGTGTATCAGTGTAATTTATTAGTTAAGATAAACTAATACTTAATTACACTACGACTATACTGATAGTTTGTTCCTTTCTATCTTAGTCGCGAGCAACTGTTTATAATTTATAAAGAACTGACAACATGATCTTCTAAGTGTGACACCACACTTCATGTTGTCTACTATATAAATTAATTGAACAATTACATTTAATAAATAAATGCAGATATTGACCAATATGATTCTTTTATTTTAGCTAATAAATGTTTACAAAAGCTAGACTTTTAGTATACACTCTAACAATTATGCCATGTTTTAGAATCCATGTTTAGCAATGTTCAGCATATATTTTAAATAACATGTTTTAAAAGCATAAATTACATCGAATGCATGTTTTGTGAGGTAGATGGTTTCTTACTAAGCTCCCAAGCTTACATATACTTCTTTTCCTTATACTGCAGATAAGGGTAAAGGAAGGATGGATTAGCAGAGGCTGGAGGACAATGCAATAAAGGTGTGTGTGGATGGAACCTGGAATAAAGATCTTGGAAGAACTAGAACATTTAAGAACTTAGCGTTTCTTATCATGTTACAACTTGCTTAATTAGTTATCTAAATGCCTTGAATTGTGAAAGTATGTCTAGAATACTAGTTATCATGCTTAGAATACTTGTATCTAATATTAGAATATTGTCTAGCCACTTTAGAATTTATGTATGTGATTTGGGCACGAAACAGTGCTGAAATCAAACTCCTGATACGAAATCAGAAACCCCAATCGATCAATCGATCGATTGGAGGCTCCTCAATCGATCAAATGATCGATTGGGCAACTTGTTCCATGAACAGTAAGCTCCTGGATCGATCAGCTGATTGATCCGGTAGCGTTCTGTCGCGAACAGAGAGCTCTGGAATCGATCACTGGATCGATTGGCCAGACTGGATCGATCAGCTGATTGATCCAGACGGGACCTTCGTTCACAGTAGCACGCTGAATCGATCCCTGGATCGATTAGTCAGGCCGGATCGATCAGCCGATCGATCCAGAATTTTGTCCGTGCACAGTAGCACGCTGAATCGATCAGCGGATTGATCCAATAGCTGTCAATCGATTGAGTTCAATCTGAATCGATTGGGAAGCTGGGTTTCGACCAGGAAACCTTGTAACTCAGCTCCTTGACCATAGGGGATGTAGGATATGCCATGTATACCTTAGAATGCATCCCTTAGCATAGGTAGAACAAAGGAATTGTATTAATTTAGCAAAATTTTAAATTAGTTCAGTTTTCCGCACCTTAATATATAGCTTAGCACAGCATAATGTAACCCCCGGCCTAACAGCTTAGCCAGTTGAAGGCGGGCATTACAAAATCTACCGTATTAACATGACCTTGATGCCAAAAATATGAGATTTATATCTCACATTTTGAGGATAAACCAAAAGAAGAACCTTACTCTCTGACCTGTAGAAAACTGAGACCTAGAGAGTCAGCTACTAAAGTACAACCTGGTATGTCACAAGGAACCCTGGGCTATCATAGAGTTTAATGGATCAAACCTAATTAGTTGTCAAATAGTAGAAAAGTGGTTAATTAGAGGTTGAGGAATCTTGTGATAGGTCCCTCCTAGGTTTCGATCACTAATTACAATCCTTCTGAAAGTAGACGATGATTAAGGTTGGTACACCTTTGTAGTACCAAAAGTTCATATTGAATATCATAGGATGATTTACATACATAAATACTCATTGAGGATAGAAAATCTAATATAGATTAGGTGTTTACAATCATTTGGGAGAAACTGAAGTTCTAGAATTACCTTCACCACTGAACTTTTGTAATCTCTCTGCTCACTTACTTTGATCTCTCTTCCTCTCCCTCTATTCTCTAATTATTAACTCTCCCAACTCTCTCAATTTTCATTCTCTTAAACTTTCTTATGATCATACATACTTGTGATCATCTAGATAATCTATTTTGTCATTTGAACTAGTACTTGATTCACAGTTCCTATGGATTCGATCTTTTATTACTTAATGACACTTCTGTATAATTGTGGATTTGCACACATCCAGCTCCGCCAAAGGTGGGGCCAACTCTGACACTCTCAAATACTTTTCACCTTATAATTTCTTCCGCAATTTTAAATGTAAATTCTTTTTGGTATTCTAAGAATGAGTTTTTGTATTGTTTCTTTACTCGTAGGTTCTCATATCCATCCTTTTCCTTACTCTTTTATTAATCTAGTCTACTCTCTAAAATCTCTAGTCGACTGATATAATTATTGTTTTGTGTTAAACAAAAGTGTTTAATGTCTTAGGATGTTAGATCTCCCCAAAGTCTTCCATGTTCAAATTTCTTGATTCTAAATCATTTTTCAATCATCAATGACTTTATTTTTTAAAAAAATATCCTTGATGGATTTAGACTCAAACTTGAACCAGTGTATTCTTTAAACTCATTTGAATCTTGCGGTGTTCAACTTTCTTGATTCTAGACCATTTTCAATCACCAATTATTTTTTATAAAAATTCCTTAATAGACCTAGGCTAATTTGATTCACTCAAAACTTGCACTAGTGTATTTTTAGCACTTTTTTCCCTCTTTCCATGTTCAACTTTCATAACTCTAGACCCTTTTCAACCATTAATCTCTTTTTCTTTAAAAAAACCAAGTTTGTGACAGACCTAAACTCATTTGATTCACTCCAAACTCGCGCCATTTATACATGGACCTCTAATGAATCTTCCCATGTTAATCTTTCTTGATTCTGGATCCTTTCAACCATCAATGACTTTTTACAAAAAGTTCTAGATAGATTTGCACTAATCTAATTCAATTTAATTTGTAGTAGTATATTTTTGGTACTCTTTATTTATTTTTTATTTTGAATCATTTTCAACCATTCATGACATTTTTTAAAAGTTTTTATTAGACCTGGACACGTCCTTGGGGTTATGGTGCCATGGTAGGACATTCAAGTTATCACCCGACCACCGTATGTGCTTCCCGATTTATCCTGATGACTGATGAAAAATTTTTATGGAATCTAATGATCATCCTAAGAATAATTAATAAAGTTAACTGGGATTATATTTTTGTATTGGACCTGGACACATTTGACTCACTCAAAATTGTTCTCTTCAGCCTTCCCATGTTCAAATTTCTTGATACCAAATACTTTTAGCCATTAGTGGCTTTTTGTAAAATGTTCTTGATCGACCTAAATTAATATGATTCAGTTCAAACATACAACAACATATTCCACTCCCCTAGCTCTCCCTGTGTTCAACTTTCATGATTTTGAATTTGATTTAGCCATTAATAATCTTTTTTCTAAAAATCCTTGAAACACTATCAAAGAACTAAATAGGAGCTTGAGAGAGATTTTTGGGGTTGAATCCACATAGAAGTTAGTGTTATTTATAAATTTTACAAATTCTTGGATAGTAGAAATAGTTGGTTTCCTGTTTTCCCTGAACATTATGCTTTTCCATATTTTTCCCTTACATGGCCTTACTAATTTCATTAGGACAATGAAATGTCCAAATCTAGGAGGGGGACATTGTATAGTGTATAGTCTTATGTGGTTTCTTGCAATTTCTTTTTTTGCAGTTTCAGTTTCAAGTCTTGTCAAAGTTCTAGTTCATTTTCATTGTCTTCAAGTTTCTTGCAATTGCTTTCTTTTGTAATTTCAGTTTTAGGTCTTGTCAGTTCTAGTTCATTTTGATTGTCATCATATTGAGTGTTACATCATTGATCATGTCATTGCTGACTTATTCTTAAGTAAAAATTCTAGCACATTAGTTCTTTATTCATGTTGTTTGACTAGAGTGCTAGTATGTTTGATGATTAATTTTCCTCTATCGTTAGTAGCATGAAATCAGCATAACTTTATTGAAAATATTTGGATTATGGCCTAATCTTTGAATCTCTCTTCACTTTGCCTAGTTAAGATAGTTAATAATTTTGTAAATAGTCATGATTCATGTAACTTATTAGTACTTATGGTTTCATGGTGATTTCTTGAACTACATTTTAGTTACTGGATGAAACTCGTATCACGTCAGCTCACTCAAAAAAATAGTTATCCCTATATATATATGCATTTGTGTTAGTGCTTCCCTAAAAAAAATTAGAATAAGGAATTAAAAAATAGTTTCATGAGTGGAATTTAGTAATTTTCCCCTTTGAGACTGAATTAGGTTACTAGGGAAATAAATGCTAAACTTTTCTTGATACTGAGTTTGCCTTTGAGACCATGGGTAGTTTAAGAAGGATGAACCAAGTGTGCGACAGGTAAGTGTCTATTGCCGGAACCATAGGGAATTTAGTTGGATGATAACTTGACTAGGCATAGAGTTTGAAACTTGAGAAACTTAGGTCACTCATCGCATTGCACACGGAGAACTACTATTTAGGCCAATTTTGGATTTCTTTGATATCACGTTGATCAATGAAACTAATCGATGGAATGAGATTAATTCACCAAAAATTATGATGCACTTTATTGACACATGAGTTTAGATTGTAGGTTTTTACTTGAGGAAAAACAAAAGTTTAAGTCTGAGGGTGTGATGCGTATAGGTTATATGTGTTTCTAGATACTATTTAATTTACAATCACTTGCATTTTCTGTGTATGATTTATGTTATTTCACCCCTTTCCATTATTGATCAGCATAATTACTCTTATTTGTTTGAAGATATGTTTTTTCTTGGTTTTCACTTTTAGGGCATGACTAGGAGATTAAATGGATAGGAAAAAATCCATCGAAGCGACTTTGGACAAGAAGAAAGACAATACACTGGAGCTCATTGCTTCGAGGCATGGATCGTATCCGTGCTCTGTATATGTGACCAAAGAACACCGAAGCTCACTGCTTCGAGGCACGACTCGTGTCCGCCAGACACAGTAGTGTCGTGTATCCTGCATCGAGAAAACACTCTGGAGCCACTGTTTTAAGGCATGACCGTGTCTACTAGACACAACCGTGCTGTGTATCTGTATCCAAGGAACACAAGGTTGTGTCATGCCCTAGTGGCACAACTGTACCTCCTTCCATAGATTCACACGGTCGTGTTGTTCTTGTCTAACATGGCCAGTGTGATGAACCATGCCAGGCCCTATAAAAGGGTGTCTTCCTCCCCAATTTAAGGGGAGGAGGGTCCTTCCTTTGGAAGAGACCTGAGAGGTCTAGATCTACCACTTTTCCAGCTATTTGTCAATGATCCGAAGTCGCACTCCACATCCCCTTCCTCTCTAAAGTAAGGGATCGAATCTTGAAGACTTGGATTTCTCTCAACAGCTATGTTTTATTATCCTTTCATGAATTGGATTAGGACCTTGCCTACTTTTATGTATTTTTGGATCCATTCTAATGTTTGATAAGTAGTTCTCCAAACTCTAGGTCGTAGGGAGTAGTTGTGATATGATTGTGGATGTAAACATTATGCATTTGATAATTTCCTATTCTGTGACATGTGAGTACCTTGTTCATGTTTGATTAAATGCTCGTGTGAACTTTAATTATGTATATTCATTATTTTATGAACGTGTTGTGTTGATTGATTGCCACATAGAGGGAACATTTGAGATTGTATGACCTGGGGGCCCTTCGTGATAAAGGGTCCCTTTAACTGGACATCTCGAGCATTGCTTTGAAATGAAGGTTAATTCTCTACAAGGAATTGTCTATATGCTTAATGGATTTCTCCTTATCTAGTGTTAGAAGGGAATTGTGTAATCTAGAGACGTAAGATCGGGGGGCCCTCATGTGACAGGGTGTATTCCTTTAACCACTCTCTAAATTATTTTCTCTACTTCGGGCATTCGATATCCATGGGGAGGAACACTCCAGAGCATTTTCTCAAAAGGATTGCACTGGTACATAGTAATAAATTCCTACAAGTCATACACGTAGAGGGTAGGAGATTACCAATATCGGATACATCAACTAGCATGGCAATAAAACCGAAGTCCTAGAGTTGTTTCCCCAAATCAACCACAATCACTTACAACTCACCACAAGAAAATAGCTATTTAGTGACTAAATTATTTCTCCGCTAAACCTATACTTTCATTGCTAACCAATATTCGCAGTGAAAAAAATTCATCATAAGAATCGTTGTAATAATCTTATCGTAAACCTATCTTTGTGACAAATCTCGGTTTATTGCCATTAACCTTAGCGATGGATTTAATGATTTTATCGCTAACACTCAAATTCCACGGATCGAACAGAAGGTTTCTTGATCGATCAGGTGATCAATTCAAAGAAATAGTTAGCGGTGAATTTGTAAATTCATCGCTTTGTCCAATTTCCTGAATCACACAGAAGGTTTTTTAATTGATCAGCTGATCGATTGGAATAATTCCAATCGATTAGGTGATCGATTGAAAGAAACATTTAGTTGTCAATTTAACAAATTTGTCGCTAACTCTAATTTCTTGAATCGCACAGAATGTTTTTTGAACGATCAACAAATCGATTCAAATAAATAGTTAGCAGTGAATTTAACATATTCACCGCTAAGTCTATTTTTCTCGAAAGCACCAGCCTCGTATAATCGATCAACGGATCGATTAAAAAATATCAAATATTAACGACAAATTTGGGATTGTCATCGCTAATCGATGGGGTTAATGGTGAATTAAAAACATTTGCTGCTAATAGATAATGTTAATGATGATTAATCTGATAAATCATTGCAAACAAATAGTTTTCATGTTACTACAATATAGTTTCGATAAGGGATGGTAAGTGGCAACATTATCAATTTTTCTGCTAACAATTGGGGTTGGCGATGAATATTATTAATTTCACCGCTAATCCAATTTTTTTTAAAACATACTTTTGCAGTTTGCAGCTAGTATTCTGTTACAAATATACAAAAATATACAAATATATCTCTGAGCACATCAAATTCACAGCATATCACAAATTTACAAATCCACAAAGTTCACAAAATTAACATAATCAAATTCACATCTCTAATAACATGTTCATCAAGTTCATAACATCATCAAGTTTATCAATCTAACAAGTTCATAACATCAAGTTACCACAAGTTCAGAACAAATGCATCTAAGATGGAGGAGAATGAGGTGGAGTTGAAGAGGAATCATCGATCAGGGATTGTAATGCTCTAGGTGCCAATCAGTTCAAAATTTTTTTAAACATATCTTGTCTCGATTTCACTGTTTCCAACTCATCTTGCGTGCTTGCTAACTGAACTCAAATGTTTGTCAACTCTTCTGTTATGCCATGTAGTTGTTGTTGGGTGGATTGGAGTTGTTCCCGCAATGTTATGTTACTTGATCGGGATGAGGTGGCATCTGAAGAAGTTGATTTAATTGGCTTTGGTCCACTTCTAAGTCCTTTAATGTATCTAGAACGAGTACCGAGGACCTATTAATGAACAATTAGAATAGACAATAGTGTATTTGAGTTTATGTTATATAAATCAATGAAACAAGAAGCTACAATAATGAAAATAGTATCTATGATATAACTACTAATGCATCGATATTATTTAACATGATTAAGCATAAAATATATCGCTAACCTGATCACAAATAGTATCGACAATTTGGAGTGCATCAATGACATTTTATGAACTCCTTGGGTTTGAATAAACTCATCATGAAGTCTAACCATATCATCCTAACAATAACAAACATGTTAAAAATATCATCAACATCCAATTATGCATAGTTAAGAACGAATTCACTAAAAAAATTCATAACATACATATGTAGTGTGAGTTGTCTCCCCAATCCACCCTTTTTCTAAGCTATAATGAGTTTCATTAAAGATGAAAATCCGATCTTTTCTCTATGACTGATCGGTCTAAAAAATAATGTGTTAATATTTTAATATCAAACAATATTCGATAACTACAAAATTAGCACTTACACCATCGTAACTATACTAAATGAATGATTTTAAACCTCTATGATGGTTGTATGGGAGTTTCCTTCTATTTTCAACATTTGTGGTAGATCGTTTCTACAATACAAAATATTATATACAAAAACATTAGTTATAGAACAAATAAATAAATTGCTTCTTATATACAATGAGTTACCTTAAATGTCTCTGATTCAAATAGAGCACACATGTAGTCCCAATCTTCCTGCGCCTCACAAAACTCGATCGACATATGTTGTCGATGCTCAACAGGAGGAAGATGCAATTGCTTCTTATAATGTGCATGCATTTTAGTCCAATTGCCTCTATACCTTAA
Source organism: Zingiber officinale (assembly GCF_018446385.1). NCBI lineage: Eukaryota > Viridiplantae > Streptophyta > Magnoliopsida > Zingiberales > Zingiberaceae > Zingiber > Zingiber officinale. The sequence goes on along the minus strand of NC_055987.1, from coordinate 87,903,401 downwards.
ACTCATTAACTGGGCGATCTCCTTTATGAATGACGATTCACCCTCCTAAAAATTGATATCAAACGTAGTCTGAAAAATAAATTTATTTTGCTCGTGGTTAGTAATAAAGGAGTGGTTATAAAAATGAAACTTTAGTTGTACTTATGGATAATCTATCGTATATCAACCTTTTATTATCAGCAGGGACATGCTTCTAACTTTTGGCTTGTAAAGTTGCAAACTTCTTTATTGACAGACCTAACTTGGTCATAAAAGAAGCAGTGTTTGGACCAATCGGATCCCCATCGCTCTGACAAAATGTAATGGGTAATTTACCCCATTCATTGATCTAATGTCACAACCAATTAGAATGTGTGCCACGTGTCTCCCTTTATAGTGGTTGCCCACTGCCAGTAAAAGTGTTAACAATTAACAAATAAAATACTTAAATAAATAGCAAACTAAATAAAATGTTTGTAAATAGCTAAAGTGTTAACAACTAACCACTAGGAGAACTACCATCATTAGATGTCTCCACAACTAGTAGATGCTCAATCCTCTTGGGTGGCATGACTGTCACAAATTCATCAAATATAGATCAACAATTATGCATCATCAAATATACATATCTATAAGTAACAAAACATTTTGTGCATGAAGTAAAAAATGAAGGTAAACATAAATACCATGTAAATAAAAATTATTCAATATCATCATATGAAAGAGATAAATGATTATTTGTGTCACTATCAATTTTAGTATCTTCATCCTCGTCATTTATAAAATTTTGAACATCCCTAGCCATCTCCACTTGATCATTTGACATATTTAAATGTTGATACTCAACATCTAATCTACAAAGTTGGCAAATCTCTAAGTCTTCACCAACTATTGAAGTTGCTTCATTAAAATCTTGGTTGGTCTCAATATTGTCACCATCTTCAGATATTTCATTAACTTCAGTTACTTCATATATTTCTTGGTGTTGAATATTTTGCACTATCTTGCAATGGCCTCCATGCTTTATGTCATTTATATAATAAACTTGGTTTGCTTGGTTGGCTAAAATGAATGGATCATCAATGTAACATGTTTTAGAATCGTCAATACATAAGAGACCAAATCTTCAACCATTGTTTTTTTTTTGGATTACATTGGAACCATTCACACCAGAATAATTATACTTACTTTATACCTAAAAGAGTACAATAGTTGAACAACATCTTTAAGACTCCAAAGAAATCCAAATTGTCACCATCATCAAATGATGGTACGCTAACCCCACTATTCTGAATAGTTCTGCGAGAATCATGGGACCTCGTATAGTATCAAATACCATTTACAATACAAGAATCATACAGTTGGACTTCAACATCAGACCCTATTACTAAATAATAAAACTCTTGTGTTATCTCTGAATTTGATAAATTCTTTAATTTTATCATTCTATCCCTGAACCAATGTGGAAAATCTCTCTCATGATATTGCAAAAGTTAATTTGCATCAACTTTATGTGGCAATTTGTAGATGTCCATTGCATAAATAAATATTTAAACTACTCTTTTATATTGAAACATAAACAATAAAATTAATTAATATAAAAATTTACTTCCGATATTAGTCAACTTCTTTACAATTGTTAAGAATATACCAATGTTTTTTTATTCAAAATAGGAGGAAATTTGAAGTACGTTGGTTGCCAAGCATTCTTACTTGTTGTGAGAAAATACTTAAATTTAATGTGACTAGTTGAACATCTTTATTTCATTGTGATCTACTATTACGAACCATAAGTGCATAGTTTCATCATCAGTAATAAAAGGATATCGAACCCACATGAACTATTGATTAAGCACTAGTTAACTTCGCACAATGAATTATCTAGACAAATGAGATGTTGGTTGAAAAAGAGAATAAGAGAAAGGATAAGGAGAAGTAGAGAGAGAAAGAATAAGAGAGTAGAGAAGAAGGTGGATGGTGAATGATAAATGCTAAGATTTTGGTTTTGTTATGATGCTAGTTAATGTCCCTATATATTATTTATCTACCTAACTCCATGCTTACACTCGTGTAGGGATTCTAATTAAAGTTCTGTACAACCCAATGAAAGTCACACCAGGGAGTCTACCCAAGTTCTACCACCATTAAGTAAAGAAGTAACTCTAGAAAGTCCGTTAACGGGATACTCCTATCACTAGCTAGGGTCCCTCAGTCATACAATCCTAGAGTTAACCGATTTACCTCTTAATGATAGATTAATGCAATTAAGTAAAAGAGCTAACTTAGAAAGTCTGGTTAAAGGGTTGCCCTCTGTCACAGGACCTCCCGGTTATACGTTCCTAGATTACACAAGTCACTTCCTAATATTAATTTGGGAGAACCCTCTAAACTATAATTAGTTTCCCTTGTAGGGAATTGATCTCCGTTTCAAGGAAACACCGTAGAGAGTTAGGGATACCTTTTGTCACAAGGTCCCATGGTCTTACAATCTAAGGCTCTTCCCCTATATGGTGAACAAATCCCTACATCTATATGAATTGACCTTACCCACATTTTGTCAAATACATACAAGGCACAACACACATAGAACATGATATAACTATTTTATTGTATAGGAAAATGTCTAAATACATAGTTCACACATCACAATCACATCACAACTACTTCCTACATCCTAGATATTGAGATATACTCTATTACAAGGGATTTGCAACCAAAGATGATAAGTAAAGCAATCTATAACTCAATACATGGAGACAGAGAGAAAAGAAAGCTTATCTTTGAAGTGTAGCATCCTTGGAGGTGTTCCCTTGCTCCAAAGGTGGACGGATCAGCGAAGATGGAAGATCTAGGGTTCCCCTAAGGGGGAGAACCCTTATCCAAGGAATGGGGGTCAGCCCCAAGCTAGAGATTCCCAAAAAAGGGAGAAAGGCCCTAAAATAGGGCTGGGCACAGGCTTCACACCACCCATGCCACGGCTATGTGGAATCCACACGGCCAAGGTCTGCCTCGGTGACACGGTTTTGTGGAACCACACGGCCAGGTTCTTCTTAGCCTCTGATCAGGTGACACAGCCGTGTAGTTTCACACAACTATGTTCCTCTTTGTCTTGGATGAGTGGCATGGCCGTGTGGGATCACACGGTCATGAGCTAGTCCTCCTCTAGTCCTGCCACATGGCTATGTGGATTCACAAGGCCATGTGCTACTTCTCTTCTGGAGTTTTGGCACAACCATGCCATTTGGAACGACCTAGTGCTGCTTGGCTATGGGAATGTAGCATGACCATCTGTGTTCACATGGCTGGAGCCTTCTCCTCTTCGGGATGGCCACAAGGTCATGTGAGTCACATGATCTAGCTGCTGGTCTTCTCTATGTTTGCTCCAATGTGCGGTTTTGCTCCATTTTCACTCCAAATGGTGTCTTGCCAGTCAAAACAAGAAAAAAGCATATCTCCAAACAGAATATAATAGAAATATAATATTATAATGAAATAAAATGCAATAAACATAGATTATGCTAATGAAATACAAATAGATGTGAAACATGTATAAAAGTATATATATAAACTACGCACATCATCTACTGAATTATATCTCAATTTGACTCATATATAAAGAACTGAATGTTAATACCTCATTTACAATATACCTCTTTGTAATATATCCTTTAGGTCATTCTTTATTATGAACATATTTTTTTAGTCTACCCAAAATCATTCAAAGGTATACATCCATCATGATGAAACAAGTTCAGCTAACATGGCTTCACAGGGTAAATGAATTACCAAATGAATCATAATGTCAAAAAATGCTGGAGGAAATATGGATTCCATCTTACACAATATGAAGACTATTTCCTCCTCCATTTTACATAAGTCTACTATGTTTAAAGATCTTGTAGATATCTTTTAGAAAAAAATCACATAACTCAATTAGTGTGACACATATGTCTTTTGGGAAAAATTTGTGTACAACCACTTGAAGTAATCTTTGCAATAAGATATGACAATCATGTGATTTTAGTCCATGTAACTTTCCATCCTTTACATTCACATTTCTAGGTATATTAGAAGCATATCCATTAGGAAGCTTCACAGACTTTAATAAATGACAAAATTCACGCCTTCCTTTCAATGTCAAAGTGTAACTTGCTATGGTTTAGTAAATTTGTCTCCAACTTTCTTTAAATACAATTCACTTCTAATCCCCATATCCTGCAAGTCTAACCTTTTTTTAAATGTATCTTTTGACTTTCCATCTATATTAAATAATGCGCCAACCAAAGCGTCATAGATATTTTTTTTTCAATGTGCATCACATCTAAATTGTGTCTCAATTTTAAATTTGGTCAATACTTTAAATCTAAAAATATAGACTTTTTACCCAATTTGTATCATTCAAAGATTGTTGTCACCTTTTTACTTAATCTAGGATGCTTATTGAATGCCAGTTGCGGTAATGCATCTAACTGTGCTAAAATCTCATAACCACTAAATCTTTGTGGAGTCCCTCTTGTTTAACCTTTCTACTAAAATTCTTATTTCTATGCCATGGGTGCTTGATGTGTTATCGCAAGTGCACGATCGTTATCAAGTAATAAAATTTATATAAGTTAATCCCACAAGGATTGAGGATTAAATGTCAATTGGCTTTACATGGCGAATTCAATTAGACAAAATCAATAATCGTTTGTTTTGGGTTTCCAACTAAGACATGAAAAATAAAAGAAAAGAAAGATAACTAACGAAGTCCTTAATTCAGAAGATGTTCTAGGCCATTGGTTTTATTGTAATGGTGAATATTGTGCTATGAATTTGCCCATTCCTAGTTCTCCACTTGTATGTCTGCAGGACAATCTAAATTACTATCGAATACCACCCCATGATGGTGTATCGGAGTGCTTCCCCTGCTAATAACCAAGTACGCCATCAAGTGAAGAAGTAACTTAGATAGTTCGGGTTTTCAGTAGAGTACGTCCTGTCACAAGGCCTCTCTCGGGTGTACATCTCTAAATTACGTAGGTCACTTGCAGAGCATATAATAAAGGAAATCCCATTAGGTCAAGTGATAGATTTATCCATATATAGAATTATTCCCCCTTAAGAGGTTACATTCCATATAGAAGGATAGTTACCTTAGATACTCAATGTTAAACAAGTATCCTAAGGTCATGCCTGTTAGAGTGTATACTAAAAGCTTAGCTTTTGTAAATATTTATTTTTGAAATAAAAGAATCACATTGGTCAATATCTACATTTATTTGTTAAATCTAATTGTTCAATTAATTTATATAGTAGACAACATGGTGTGTGGTGTCACACACAGAAGATCATGTTGTCAGTTCTTTATAAATTATAAATAGTTGCTTACGACTAAGATAAAAGGAACAATCCATCGAAATAGTCATAGTGTAATTAAGTATTATTTTATCTTGATTAATAAATTACATTGGTACACTCTAAGTGTATTGAGTAGGACCATTTTAGGTAAGTTCTTTTTGAACTGACTTAATAAAAGAACTAGACCTTAGTTATTATGAAAGTGTGTGCTCTTAATCCTAATATAATAACAAGCACATATATTTAATATTTATTTCTTTGACTTATCAAAGGGTGAGGTTTAGCTCGATAAATCAATATGCCCGATAAGTTGAGAAATAATATTACTTATAGTGTGTATTGTTGATTATAGAAGGAAACTGTGTCCTAGTTATCTAGGTTGAGAATGTCTCCAAGAGGAGCTTATAAGGATTGCCATGTTTAACCCTACAGGTGGACTTAGTCTGACATGACAATGAAGTTGAGTGGTACTACTCTTGGAGCAAGATATTAATTAAGTGAGTTGTCAGTAACTTACTTAATTAGTGGGCATTCGTTATCTTAAACACAGGGAGACTAACACACTCATGATAAGAAGGAGCCCATAATGTAATTTGGGATTGGTGCGGTAGTGCGATAATAACTCTCTAGTGGAATGAGTTATTATCGATGAACTTGAGTTGTGTGTTCGGGGTGAACATGGGATACTCAAGCTCATCGGAAGGGCAAAATCAATTTCTCCTCTAGGTCCCTGTCGTAGCCTCATTAAGCCTCAAGTCCATCCAAATATAAGCCTATCTTGGTGTCCAAGAAGGGGGTCGGTCCAATGCTTGTTGACCAAGCAGGGGCCGACCACATCCTCTTCTATGGGGCCTACCCTATTGTTTGGTGACCTAACAAGTAGGGGCCGGCCACATTAATTCACACAAGGAGGGGTGTTTTAAATTTTTAAAATCTTCTCTTTGTAGAAAACTACAAGTTTTAAAAGAGAGATTTTAAATTTAAAAACTTTCCTTATTTGAATTAGGCCACATGTTTTAAAAGAAAGTTTAAAAGTTTTAAAACTTTCCTTTTTTTAACCATCCTCATGGTTTAGAAAAAAAAAAGAAGAGAAGTTTTAAAATTTAAATTTTCTATCACCATGTTAAAAAAGGAAATTTTATAAGAGATGTTTTAAATTTTAAAATATGGTTTTAATTTTTAAAACTTTCCTTTTTTAACTCCTACTTTAGGAAATTGAAAGAGAGTTTGTAAAATTTTATAAGAGAATTTCTTCTAGTAAAATTTTATAAAAAAATATATTTCTTTCCTCTTATGGAGGCCGACCACCCTTGCTTGGTGCCCAAGCAAGGTGGCTGGCCAAATAGAATTAAAATAAAAATCATTATCCAATGATTTGGTGATTGATTCAATCAAGAGGAAAGAAAAGGAAAATAAAAAAGGAAAAGGAAAAACAAGAGGAAGATTTTAATTTTTGTAAAAATTCTTCCCTTATTTTCCTTGGGCAAGTAATATAAAAGAAGGGGTGAGGAGGCCTCATGAGACACAACTCTTATTCTCTTTCTTGGTGGTTCTCTTGGTGTGGCCGGCCGTCTCTCTTCTTCCTTTCCCTTGATCTCTTTCCTTGGTGGTGGTGGTGGCTGAATATTAGAGGAGGAAGAAGAAAGCTCTTGGGTGGTGTTCATCTTGGAGGATCGTCGCCCACTTGACGTCCAAGGCGAGGCAAGGAATACGGCTGAAGATCTCGAGGTCATTGACATACAAAGAGAAGGTATAATTAGCAATTATTTTCCGCATCATGCTAGTTATTTTTCTTTGTATGAATTCCAAACACAAGAGGCATTAGATCTAGTATTTCAAATTAGTTTTTCAAGTTTGTGTTTTCTTTTTTTTCGAATTTGTGATTCGATTGTTCCTTTTGGTTAACCTAGAGTTATTTAAGGAAATTAAATATTAGCTTTCCTTAAAAGGCTTTGTCTAGGCGGTGGTGGTTGCTGTCATATCCAAGAAGGCCATGTGCCTCTCCATGCAGTCCTGGAAGCCAATTTTGGAAATTAATATTTAATGGAATTAATAACATAGGTGGATTTGAATCAATAGTGTTAAGTTCCACTTGCAATTCAAATCTACACTATTAAGAACAGATGAGTTAAATTTGGAATCATTGATGTTAAGTTCCGTTTGTGATTCCTAAATTAATTTCTAATGAACACAATAGGTTATTTAAGGAAAGGTTCGACACTTGTACAAAATTTTTGTACAGTGGAACATGTACGTTTTCCTAGGACTAACCAACAATTGGTATAAGAGCTAGGGTTTGCCTCTATGTGTTTTGATTTTCAAATTAATTATGCACATGTCATACATAATTTAGGAAGGATAATAGTAGGATGTGCTAACTTTGTGGTTGCAGGCTCTAACTATTATGACATTTAGATATTGTGTGTGATTGGACCCTTGGACATGTCAAGGGCATTATTTTGTGTGCATGATTGTATGTATCAAATGCAGCAGGAGCTGTATTATTTTAAGATTTTTTTTTGTTCGATCTAGAATACATGTACAATCCTTTATGGAATATAGGATCGATATATGTAAAATTATATATTTGTCGCGGATCGTATCTTTGCGAGGCATGGTGCTTTTGGAGGACCAGAGACGCAGCGGAATTAGAAGCAAGATAGATGTGACAACTCTACCCGATGGCGGTGGCTAAAGATGGCAGTAGCTAGGGTTAGAGTATATTGAAGACAGTGATGGAAAAGGCCATAATAGTTGGAAAATTAATTTCCAAAATTATTGCTTTTATTTACTGTGTTGTTTATGTGCATGTGATGTATGCTAGCATAGGTTAAAATCCTCAATTTTAAATAACTAAGTGGGAGAGGAATTTTAATAAATTCCACGGTCTCCATTACTAGTTTGTAAGTGATGCACACAAATTTGCACGTTGGCTCTGAGTGCCTTCATCCATATCGGATGAGTTTGTTTGTGGATCACTAGATCAAACTTCCATTTTGGATAACTATAGGAAATTAATTAAGAGCGTGTGATCTTCCCCATCGGAAGGGGCACAATCTTATTAATGGACTAAGTGTTAAGTAATGGTATACACTTAGACACGTCTAATAGTATCCTCCCCATCGAAGTCACTGCTATTATTTGTGTGACCTAAGTAAAACAAACTATTAATTTTATTTTTCATAAAGTTAGGTTGACAAGAATAAAATTAATGGGTAAAAACCCCCTCTTACAAAAGTTTGATTTTGTATACGTCCACACTATCGTGGCATGCAAAATTCACGGTGATTTGAGATGTTGGTTAATTTAAAATAGTATTGTTTGAGGAATCAATATTATTCTAAATTTAGAGTCTTGACCAAAGTTTATTTTTGTGATTCTTAGGATGACTTTCAACCCACTGGCCATTATACTGAAAGAAATCAAACTTACTAGTCCCAATTATATAGATTGGAAAAGGAACCTGGACATTGTTCTTACTCTTGAGAGCTATAAGTTTGTACTGACTGAGGCTTGCCCTGATGCACCTAACGGTGACTCTACCCTAGAGGAGATTGAGTATCATAAGAAATGGGTAAAAGTAGATGAGATGGCGCGGTGTTATATTTTGGCTTCAATGTCAAATGTATTGCAACATCAACATCAAGATTTACCAACGACTTATGATATTATGAACAATATCAAAGAATTCTTTGGGCACCAGAGTCGGACTGCTAGGCAAGAGGCAATGAGAAAGTTAATGACAACCACCATGTCTGAGGCGACACCCGTAAAGGATCATATCCTCAAAATGATGGCTTATCTGAATGAAATACAAGTCCTTGGAGGAGAAATCGATGGGGAAACCCAGGTCGCTATAATTTTCCAAACGCTACCCAGAAGTTTTGACCAGTTCTGCCTGAACTATTACATGAACAAAAGAGAGTATATGTTGGCGGAACTTCTGACAGAACTACAGGCAGCAGAAGGTATATTTCGTCACAGTTCTCAGATTCACTATGCTGAAAATGGTTCTACTTCTAAGTCGAAAGGCAAGAAGAAGAAGAAACAGGTCTTTTCAGCAAAGAGAGTGAATAAACCTCAGAGTACAGGACAAAAGGCTAGAATGAAGAAGCCAAAGGGCAAGTGCTTCATCTGCAAGCAGTCTGGACATTGGAAGGCAGACTGTGCTCGTAGGAATCAGAACAATAAAGGTATATCTCATGCTCTAGTAGTTGAAACATATTTAGCAGTGTTATCTACCAGCACCTGGTGTGTAGATACTGGAGCCACTGATCATGTCTGCAATTCTTTGCAGGGGTTCCAGGATACCCGACGACTATTTGAAAGAGATAATCGTCTACACGGGTAATGCTACTAAGGTGGCGGCTGTTGTAGTGGGAGACGTTTACTTATCTTTTGATAGGAATATAAATTTGATTTTAAGAAATTGCCTTTATGTACCAAGTTTTAGAAAGAATTTAATTTCAGTTTCTAAACTATTTTTGGATGGATATTCTATTTCCTTTAGTAACAATGAGGTTATAAAGAGAAGTAAGGTGATTATCTGTTCAGGTGCATGTTAGCTAGAGCCCAAGAGCCAATCATTTGATGATTGAATTTTTTGGACTTGTTGTATCATATTCTATATAAATAAAGGCATTTGATTTTTGGTTATTATACTTACTTGTATTGGTGCCAAATAAACTAAGTATAATAACGTCCTTGAGTAGAAGGTTCTTACCTATATCAATCGATTGGTTGAATCGATAGTGAGATGATATAGGGAACACTATTCTTAATCATTCCTAGTCGAGTATTAACATTCAGGGACAATGGTAATGCAATAAGACTAGCATGTAGGTCAACTCGATGACTTGATCTCACAAGTCATGGATATAGAGATATCAAGTTGACACATGAGTATACATTAGAGAATGTATACTGAATGACCCGCCATGAGAAAGTATCATGGATCGTTATATGAGTGTCATATACTTTCTCATGTGGCTATTAGTATGACTACTAGTCCTTAGACCTGAAGTCACCATGGTTCCCTACATAAGGAGTTATGTACTTTGGTTTCGTCAAACGTCACCCGTAACTGGGTGGACTATAAAGGCGATTACTGGGTTTGTAACAAATTATGCGGAGGGATGTGAGTGATGTAGATGGGATCTATCCCTCCTATATGACGGGAGAGACATCGGTATTCTTGATAGAGTGAGACCACGAAGTGCATGGCCATGTCCAAATGAGTCAATATGAGATATTGAGCTCATTTGATTTAGTGAGTCTACTTGGAGTTCAAGATTTAGATTGGTCAGAGGATGACACGGTCTATACCTCACATTGATCAATCTAGATGTCTAGGATAGAAGAACACTTGTCATATATTGTGAGGAGTCACAATTAGTAGTCAAAAGGTGATGTTGGATCTCAACATTTTTATAACATTGGGTAGTAATGATGTGTTGCTAGATACCGCTCATTACTTATGCTACTAAATGGGTTTAGGGGCATTGCCAACGTTACAAGAACCTATAGAGTCACACACTAAGGACAATTAGATGGAGATTAGGTTCATATGATGAACCAAGAGGATTAGATTCATTTGATGAATCAAATTGGATTAAGAGTAATCTTAATTGGGCTTATTGAGTTAGACTCAAGTTGATTCATGTGTTTAATAAGTCTAATTTAGATTATGACTCATTGAATCAATTTAATTAAATAGATTAGATCCATTATATTAAGTTGGCTTGAATCAAATGGTTGGATTAGATCAACCATGGGAGAGATTTGGTCAAATTTGACTTGACTTGAGGAGAAGAGGAAGAGTCAAGTTTGACTTGACTATTTGCCACATCATTAGTGATTTGGCATTAGAAGGACTAATGATGATGTGCCACATCATCAAAGTGTGCTACCTCATGGGAGTTACAATGCCATTCTCTTTAATGGCTACATTTAATGAGAATGGGGGTTACATCTTGGAAATGTGGCCGGCCACTAAGGGGATTGAATGGGATTCATTGTCATTCAAGCCATTTGGTAACTCCATCTTCTTCCTCTCAAGCTCTCCCTCTCCCTCTTCTCCTCTCTTGCCGTGACCTATCAAGGTGCTAGCACACCTTCGTTTAGGTTTTTCTCCACCTAATTAGTTCATGTGGATACTTCTAGAGGAGTATCTATTTTGATACTCTTGAGATCCGGCACCGTTTGGACGAGCGGGATCGCGAAGGGCTTCGCTTCAAAGGTATAACCCTTTTTCCATGTAGATCTAGGAGTAGATCTCGGTAGAAACTCATATTCGTAGTTTTCGAAATTTTTCTTTGCGCGGATCCGTTGGCTTTGGGGCTTTCGGGGTTTCTGCGACGTGAAAACGCGGTTTTCGCGGCTCGAAAAACCCAACAGTGGTATCTGAGCCACGTGCGAAGATGAATACGAGTTTATTTTGTGTTTTATGAAAACTTTTCAGTTCTGTAATATTCTGTAAATTTAGGTTTTTTATAGTTTTTATGGGTAATTTTCTCGTAGAAGCGAAGCACAAGTGTTTCGGCGCTTGTAGGCTTCCGCTACCGGGAAGATTTTTCCAAAACGGCCAAGTTTCACCCCAAAACTTTTTGGGACAGCGGGCTAAGGCGCTGTTAGATCGCAATGGAACCCTTGCGATGGTTAGATGGCGGGTAGGGGCGCTGCCCCTGGCCCCGCAAGGGGATTCGTTCCGCGATTGCGCCCGAAAACCGCTAAACGGAACCTCCGGGAAATTGTACTAGTAAAAATTATAAAAATTATAGAAAAATTATAGAAAATTATAGAAATATATAATTTTGAATTATATATTATTTTTTTGATAGTCATGGCCCAAAGACCCAATTCGATTGGATAATTCGTGTTGTAATTCATAATACGGCCTGCGTGCCGTGATGTGATGTGCGTGTTGTATTTTATTTTTTTTCGCGACCTGCGCGTCGTGCCTTTCTCTTTTATTCTTGTTGTAAATTAGATTTAGACTCGAATGTAACTCGAGTTTCAAAAATGTAATTTAAGCTTCAAAGCGGTGGAAGGTCCACTCGAGACGGAGTTACGAGGAGGGCGCGAGCAACACGAGGTGGTCAAAGGAAGGAGCTTGAGAAGCTGTTGACCTTAGGTTGACCATCCGATCTTCTCATTGGCTTGAGAAGATCATTGTAGGGCCATGACATAATCACAAAATTATTTAATTAATTACTTTTGTGTGTATGTGATGCATGATAGTTAATTAAGTAATTAATTAGTGCCTAACGATTAGATTAGATCTAAGTCGTGCACATGATGCACCCTTCGATTAGATTAGATCTATCGAGTATATGATACACATCATCGTTTAGATTAGATCTAAATCACGTCAACTCGTAATGCCTACCATGCCGTGATACCTACCACTACCTCGATCGCATGTTGTTGTTAAATCTGCTAAAGCAGAGCAACACATACTATCTTGGTAGGGTATGGAGTGACAATTTTGGTCCCGCCTATCAACGCATGGGTGAGTACAACTCAATTAGATTGAGTAACTAGTGAACTCAATTGGATCGAGTTTAACTATAGGCATTATCCAATGGTTGGTAGATAGGTCAAAATCACGTTTATATTAACTCTTGGGCGTATTAGCCAAAGCTAACTCGAGTTTTAATATAAATGCGGATTTTGATCCTATAAATAAGAGTTGCATAGAAATGTAATTGGTAATCGTTACCTACCGATCATACTAAGTCTTGGGCATATTAGCCAAAGCTAACTCAAGGGTTAGTATGATGTGGATCTTGTCCCACATGAATTATAGAATTCAGTGGGAGCATCATTTAGTTAAAGGCCTAATTAAATGATTAAGAATATGATACTTATTTCTGCATTTATTTCTGTTGTAGATTACCATGACGTCGAATACGAACACCTTCTCCCTACGATCTGTCCTCGAGAAGGACAAGCTCAACGGAGCAAACTTCTTGGACTGGTACAGGAACCTTAGAATAGTTCTCACCCAAGAACGTAAACTGTACGTTCTGGAGCAGCCCATTCCGGAGGCTCCTCCTGCCACTGCCCCGCGAGCTAACCGAGATGCTTTCAAGAAGCATCAAGATGACGCATTAGATGTGTCTTGTCTAATGCTCGCGACCATGAACTCTGAGCTTCAGAAGCAACATTAGTTAATGGGCACTTATGATATGTTGAACATCTTCGTCAACTATATCAAGGTCAAGCGAGGCATGAGAGATTTGAGATCTCAAGGGCACTGTTTCAGTGCAAGATGTCAGACGGGGCTCCTGTAGGCCCATATGTACTCAAAATGATTGGGTACATAGAGAACCTACAAAGGTTGGGGTTCCCACTTGGCCAAGAGCTGGCCACTGACCTGATCTTGCAATCCTTGCCGGATAGCTACAGTCAATTCGTTCTAAACTACAATATGAACGAGATTGACAAGCCACTGCCTGAGCTTCTTAGTATGTTGTGAACTGCTGAGCTGAACCTTAAGAAGGCTAAGCCCAACGCTGTTCTGATGGTTCAGAAACATAAGGGCAAGGGCAAGCCCAAAGGCAAGGGAAAGTCCCAAGCCAAGGGCAAAGGCAAGGCATTGAAGCCTAAAGGAGGGGTCGCCATGGATGCTACCTGCTTCCACTGCGGTCAGACCGGGCACTGGAAGAGGAACTGCAAGGTATACTTGGAGGATCTTAAGAAAAAGCGAAGTGAGACTTCCACTTCAGGTATATATGTTATAGAAGTCAATCTATCTATTTCCACATCATGGGTATTAGATACTGGATGTGCTTCTCACATTTGTACTGATGTGCAAGCGCTGAGAAATAGCAGGGCATTGACAAAGGGCGAGGTGGACCTACGAGTAGGCAATGGAGCACGGGTTGCTGCTGTTGCTGTAGGGACTTACTTTCTATCTCTACCCTCTGGGCTTGTACTAGAGTTAGTCGATTATTGTTATGTGCCTGCATTAACTAAGAACATTATATCAGTTTCTTGTTTGGACAAGAAAGGTTTCTCGTTTACAAAAAAGAACAAATGTTGTTCCGTCTATTTAAACGATATGTTCTATTGTAGTACACCTATGATAAATGGACTCTATATTCTAGACCTTGAGAGCCCTATCTATAACATAAATACCAAGAGGTTCAAGTCAAATGACATGAACCTAAGGATGGTTTGCTGGACTCATTTGATTTTGAATCATATGAGATATGAGAGTCATGCCTACGAGGCAAGATGACCAAGACTCCCTTTAGTGGGCACAGCGAAAGAGCGACTAATTTGTTAGGACTCATACATAGTGATGTATGTGGCCCTTTCAATGTCGCTGCTAGAGGCGGTTATAGATACTTCATCACATTTACTGATGACTTCAGTAGATATGGTTATGTGTACTTGATGACACATAAGTCTGAATCTTTTGAAAAGTTCAAAGAATTCAAGAATGAAGTACAGAACCAGCTTGGCAAGAGTATTAAGATACTTCGATCAGATCGAGGTGGAGAATACCTTAGCCATGAGTTTCGTGACTACCTAGCTGAGTGTGAGATTCTATCCCAACTCACTCCTCCTGGAACACCACAGTGGAATGGTGTATCCAAAAGGAGGAATCATACCCTATTAGATATGGTACGATCTATGATGAGTCACACAGATCTTCTGACATACCTTTGGGGCTATGCTCTAGACATGACAGCTTTTATACTCAACCGAGTTCCATCCAAGGCTGTGATAAAGACACCATATAGGATATGGACTGGGAGAGATGCCCAGGTGTCTTTCATGAGGATTTGGGGTTGTGAGGCTTACGTTCAATGTCAAGTCTCAGACAAGTTAGGACCCAAATCTGACAAGTGCTACTTTATTGGATATCCCAAGGAAACTAAGGGATATTACTTCTACATTCCCAGTCAGCACAAGTTAGTTGTGGCAAAGACTAGGGTTTTTCTAGAAAGGGACTTTGTTTCTAGAAAGACTAGTGGGAGCGCGTTCAATCTTGAAGAAGTTTAAGATGCGAACAATAGCTCTGAAGCCTCGATGGAAGTTTAACTGGAACCACAAAATGTTGTGGATGATGTTGTTCCACAAAGAGTTGAGGAACAACAACCAGTTTAAGTAGACATACCTCTTCGCAGGTCTGATAGGGTACGTCGTCATCTTGAGAGATACTCTTTTTTCTTGTCTGACCATGATGACGTTGTGCTCATAGAGGATGAGCCTACCACCTATCAGGAAGCTGTGATGAGACCAGATTCCGAGAAATGGCTAGAAGCCATGAGATCCGAGATGGAATCCATGTACACCAACCAAGTATGGACTTTGGTTGATCCACCTGAAGGGTTAAAACCCATTGGGTGTAAGTGGGTCTTTAAGAGAAAGACTGACATGGATGGACTTATCTATAAGGGTCGCTTGATAGCTAAAGGTTTCAAGCAGATTCATGGTATTGACTATGATGAAACCTTTTCTCCAGTAGCAGTGTTTAAGTCCATTCGGATCATGCTTGCTATTGTAGCCTACCATGACTATGAGATATGGCAGATGGATGTCAAAACCGCGTTTCTGAATGGAAACCTACTCGAGGATGTGTACATGACACAACCTGAGGGTTTTGTAGATCCACAGCATACTAGCATGCAAGCTGCATAGGTCCATTTATGGACTAAAGCAAGCTTCTCAGAGCTGGAATCTTCGATTCGATGATGCAATCAAACAGTTTGGTTTCATCAAGAACGAAGATGAGCCTTGTGTCTACAAGAAGGTTGTAGGGGATATAGTTGTCTTCCTCATATTGTATGTGGATGACATACTACTCATTGGGAAGGACATCCCTATGCTTCAATCTGTCAAGACCTGGCTAGGGAGTTGCTTCTCAATGAAGGACTTAGGTGAGGCATCCCACATTCTAGGGATACAGATCTATAGAGATAGATCTAAGAGATTGCTTGGCCTAAGTTAGAGTACATATATTGACAAGGTACTCCTACGGTTTGCCATGTAGAACTCCAAGAAGGGATTTCTGCCGATGTCACATGGCGTGAGTCTTTCGAAGACTCAAGGTCCCTCTTCTAGAGAGGAGAGAGACCGCATAGATCAGATCTATTATGCCTCAGCCATAGGATCGATCATGTACGCCATGCTATGTACTCAACCTGATGTCTCGTATGCTTTGAACTTGACGAGCAGATACCAGTTAGATCCAGGTGAAAGTCACTGGATAGCGGTCAATAATATTCTTAAGTACTTAAGAAGGGCTAAAGAATATTTCTTGATATATAGAGGTGATGATGAGCTAGCTGTAAAGGGTTACAGTGATGCTAGCTTCCAAACTGACCAGGATGACTATAGATCGCAGTCGGGGTTCGTATTTTGCATTAATGGTCGTGCTGTCAGCTGGACGAGTTCGAAGCAGGACACAGTAGCTGATTCTACAACAGAAGCCGAGTACATTGCTGCTGTTAGTTAGAGCCCTAGAGCCAATCATTTGATGATTGTATGGACTCATGTATATCATATTCATGTATATATATTAAGGCATTTGGTTTTTAGCTATTATGCTTATTTGTATTAGTGCCAGATAAAATAAGTATAGTAACGTCCTAGAGTAGAAGGTTCTTACCTATATCAATCGATTGGTTGAATTGATAGTGAGATGATATAGGGAACACTACTCTAAATCATTCCTAGTCGAGTATTAACATTCAGGGACAATGTTAATATAATAAGACTAGCATGTAGGTCAGCTCGATGACTTGATCTCACAAGTCATGGATATAGAGATATCAAGCTGACACATGGGTATGCATTAGAGAATGTATACTGAATGACCCGCCATGAGAAAGTATCATGGATCGTTATATGAGTGTCATATACTTTCTCATGTGGCTATTAGTATGACTATTAGTCCTTTGACCTGAAGTCACCATGGATCCCTACATAAGGAGTTATGTACTTTGGTTTCGTCAAACGTCACCCGTAACTGGGTGGACTATAAAGGCGATTACTGGGTATATAACGAATTATGTAGAGGGATGTGAGTGATGTAGATGGGATCTATCCCTCCCATATGACGGGTGCGACATCGGTATTCTTGATAGAGTGAGACCACTAAGTTCATGGCCATGCCCAAATGAGTCAACATGAGTTGTTGAGCTCATTTGATCGAGTGAGTCTACTTGGAGTTCAAGATTTAGATTGATTTGAGGATGACACGGTCTATGCCTCATATTGATCAATCTAGATGTCTAGGATAGAAGGACAATGTCACATATTTTGTGAGGAGTCACATTTGGTAGTCACAAGGTGATGTCGGATCTCGACATTCTTGTAACTTGGGTAGTAATGATGTGTTGCTAGATACCGCTCATTACTTATGCTCCTAAATGGGTTTAGGGCATTGCCAACGTTACAAGAACCTATAGGGTCACACACTAAGGACAATTAGATGGAGATTTGGTTCATATGATGAACCAAGAGGATTAGATTCATTTGATGAATCATATTGGATTAAGAGTAATCCAAATTGGGCTAATTGAGTTGGACTCAAGTTGATTCATGTATTCAATGAGTCTAATTTAGATTATAACTCATTAAATCAACTTAATTTAGTGAATTAGATTCATTATATTAAGTTGCCTTGAATCATATGGTTGAATTAGATCAACCATGAGAGAGATTTGATCAAGTTTGACTTGATTTGAGAGGAAGAGAAAAAGTCATGTTTGACTTGACTTTTTGCCACATCACTAGTGAGTTGGCAAGATGTGGACCAATAGGATTGCTCCACATCATCAATGTGTGCCACCTCATGGAGGTTACAAGCCTCCATAGCATTTATTGTGGCCGGCCCACATTAAATGAGGAGGTTACACTTGTTGCCATGTCATTTAGTGAGGTGGCAAGAAGTGGACCAATAGTGTTGATCCACATCATCCTAGAGTGCCACCTCATGGGGGTTACAACTCTTAATGGTCTCCACATTAATTGGAATTAATGTGGGGGTTACACCTCCTAGAGTGGCCGGCCACTTGATGGCTAAAGGGTTTTTTGAATTTCCTCTCATTGATTTCATTCACTCTTCTTCTCCCTTGGGTGCTCTCTCTTCTCCTTCTCCCATTCCTTGGCCGAACACTCCATTGGTGCTAGCACACCTTGTGTTTTGGTCATCTCCTTCTACTTGTGTCCGTGTGGATACATATAGAGGTTGTCTACTTTGACAACTAGAGATCCGGCGACATCTTGGACAAGCGGGAACGCGAAGGGCTTCGCTACAAGGGTAATGATCTTAACTTTAGTGTAGATCTAAAGTTTTTACAAACTCGTACAAAAAAAGGTTTTTCGAAAAATTTTGTTTACGAATCTTTGCACGAGATCCATGGCTTTGGGTGACTCAGGGTTTCCGCGACGCGAAAAAGCGGTTTTCGCGGCCCGACGAACCAAACAGTGGTATCAGAGCCGCGTGCGAAGACTGTTGGATCGAGACGCGCTAGAGGGGGGGGGAGGTGAATAGCGCTCGTGGCTAAAATCGTTCAATTATCGGAATCGTAAAATCTATCGGAGAAGTAACGCAGCGGAAAGTAAACAACCACACGGAAAGACAAGAGAATTACTTCGTTCGGAGCCTGTGACGACTCCTACTCGAAGGCCCGCGATCCTTGATCGCTTTCCGTGGGCAACAACTATAAGTTTGACAAGAGTACAAGTATTACAGTTAAGTATAATGAAAAAGTACAGTTATACCGACGACAATATCGTAATCTGAAGATTTTGGAGCTCCGGGTCGTCGGTGTCTCGTAGCAGCACTTCGGGATCGTCTCGTGAGCAGCTTGTAGCAGAAAGATTGCTTGGAAGTTGTTCTCCGGAGCTGCTGGTCGAAACCCCTTATAAAGGGTGTTCAAGGCGCCTTCTACTGTTCACCAAGGCGCCTTGAGTCACCGGGAGATGAGGAGCGAATCGGTCGAATCTTATCACGACTCAAGGCGCCCACTGCTCACCAGCGCTTCATCGCTCAAGGCGCCTTCCACCGCTCATCAAGGCGCCTTGAATAGCCTCTCAAGGCGCCTTGAACCCGAGGTGCCTCAAGCTCCATGGAGGCGCCTTGGACACTATTCATCCGAGGCTTTAAGTTGCTCCTTTGCACCTGCAAGATACGTTAGTCCCAAACACTACCCTGCAGCACAAAGTTAGCACATAACAATGATATTATAAATGAAGTATTAATAGTCTCCGGACTGTCCGGATTTCCAACCGAAACCCTAGGTCGACCCGACGCCTCTGTTCCCTCTACCGGGAGCGCGTCCTCACCTACTCCACTCGGGAGATACCTGTTGCAGTACGATCCTCCAGATCGATTGGACTTTGCTCGCACCGACGCTTGGGACTTCTCACGGACATCCGCCTTCCGGCTAGTCCAGGACTTTCACCGGTTCGCGACACAGACTTTTCACCTAGGTTACCACCCCTAGGACTTTTGCCTAAAGCCATCGACCGCCAAGACTTCCGCATAGGGTTACCACCCCTATGACCTAGGGTTACCACCCCTAGGGTTTTTACCTGCCTAACCGCAGCTAGGACTTTTGCCTAAGTATCACTTAGTACTTTCCTGCAAGCTCCATGAACTTTGTTAGATAACACCACCACTTAACTTTGAGCCCTTTGCCATAATCAAAACTCAAGTTCGATCATCTGGTGCTCACTGCACCAACAATCTCCCCCTTTTTGATTATGGCAATCTTGGTTCAAAGTTAAGTAAAACATAACTTTTAAATAAAGGAATAAATAATGAAAGTTAACCAGAAGCATCAATGCATAAATAAAATTTAAAGTTTATGCTCGTCCTTTCATTCTTGATTTCTTAACTTTGACTTTTCTCTCCCCCTTTGACATAAATCAAAAAGAATTAAGAAGTGAGAAATAGTCTAGTTAATTTAAGCTCCCCCTAAAGGGTAGTATAGTTAAGTACTCAGAAAAAAAATTTAGGTGAAGTACTTAGCTCAATTCATAAGGTGTTTGAAAAGAATTGTTGCATAGATAATTTAAATTTTAAGTTAATGCCTTAATAACTTCTTTGAGTTTAGGCGTCCAAGCATGAATCAAATTAAAGTATTTAACTTGATTGGGTATCAGAGCCCTAAAGGAATTTGTTTAGCCTTAAGGTACTAGCATGACTCTGTTCATTCCCCCTTAATTAATGCCAAATTAAATTCTTAGGGTCTTACAGTACAAGCATAAGAAGAACTTTATATTATCCTAATTTCAGCTCATCCATTCTAGATTATCAAACATGTGCAGCTTATGAATGAGTTTGAGATGAGATTATTTGAAAATATTGAAAATTTAAGTTCCAAATGAGAAAATGCTAAACTTTTGAGAATTTATTGAAAATTAATTAGAGTTAACTTTACCAATCAGAATTTGATAATTAAATATTTTTTAATCCTTTTAAATTAATATTTTGACAGTAATTGAATTAATTTTAAAAGATTTTTGAAATGATTTTTAAATAATTTTGAAATTGATTTTCAAAAGATTTTTGAAATGATTTTGAAATTAAGTTTTAAAAGATTTTTGAAATGATTTTTAAAAGATTTTTGAAATGATTTTTAAATAATTTTGAAATTGATTTTCAAAAGATTTTTGAAATTGATTTTCAAAAGATTTTTGAAATGTTTTTTAAATAATTTTGAAATTGATTTTCAAAATAATTTTGAAATTTTTTTTTTAAAAATAATTTTGAAATTAATTTTCAAAAGATTTTTGAAATGATTTTTTAAATAATTTTGAAATTGATTTTCAAAAGATTTTTGAAATGATTTTTTAAATAATTTTGAAATTGATTTTCAAATGATTTTTAAATAATTTTGAAATTGATTTTCAAACGATTTTTGAAATGATTTTTAAATAATTTTGAAATTGATTTTCAAAAGATTTTTTAAATGATTTTTTAAATAATTTTGAAATTGATTTTCAAAAGATTTTTGAAATGATTTTTAAATAATTTTTGAAATGATTTTTAAATAATTTTGAAATTGATTTTCAAAAGATTTTTGAAATGATTTTTAAATAATTTTGAAATTGATTTTCAAACGATTTTTGAAATGATTTTTAAATAATTTTGAAATTGATTTTTAAAAAGATTTTTGAAATGATTTTGAAATTAAGTTTTAAAAGATCTTGAAATTAATTTTGAATTAACTTGATTTAAGTTAATTTTTGTTTTAATTTCTTAGTCATCTCACCCGATCTAAATTTTCAATCAGGTAATCCTATAATTGTGATGAGATGAATTGTGGTTCAGTTTAAGGGGTTGGCTTAACTTTGTGTTAGATTCAGGTTTAGCTTTGGGTTCAACAAGTAAGCATTCTTTGGATAAACTTCTGGGCTATGGTGAGTCACAAGGAACTCATTAAAGTAACCATGCCTTCGAGGTTTTCCAAATAGTCTTACCCATTGAACTTAATACTAAAACTTGGTCTAACTAGTTAGGATCCATTTAAGGGTAGCTTCGGTCAGTTCCACTTGGCCAAATGCACCAGGTCGAAGCCATATCTTCCTAGACATGCGATGCCCAAGCTTCCCTAACGTACTATCATCCAAAAACTTCACCAATACTGTTAGTAAAGTTAAACCTAGCCTATTTTATCTAACTTTAATTACCCTGCCGGGTTGTCTACTCTTGTTTACCCATTTCGGGTAGATTAAGTTCGGTTACCCAGTCGGGTAGTTTAGTTGGGAGTGCCAGCTATTCTGGATCCTCCTTCTATTGAATTTTAAATTTCAAAATTTGAATTTAATTTTGAATTCGAATTTTGAATTTGTAATTTGAATTTTGAATTTTTTAATTTTAATTTCGAATTTTGAATTTTAATTAAATTTCGAATTTTAATTTTTGAATTTTAATTTCGAATTTTGAATTTTAATTAAATTTTGAATTTTAATTTTTGAATTTTAATTTAATTGTGGATTTTAGATTTATGAATTTTGAATTTAATTTATTAAAATTGTTTTCCTTCTTGCTCCCCCTGGATCATAGCCTCGATATGGTCTATCGAGGTAGTGGACCTGATCCTTGGGGACCCAATATTGTCCAAGTCCAATTTGATTAACTAGGTTGGACTTGGGGACCCATGCTTGAATTATGTTCCTTTTATTTCTATTTACCAACGACAGATATGATCTATATTTAGTTTTGGGCTTGAATCCAAGTCCGGATTTGTTGTAAACGGCACTCTGTTTTTCAAGAATCAGATCCAAATTCTTGGAACCCAACGTAAAGTGTTCTAACGTATCCTTGAGTTCTTTAATTTGAGTTTTCAAATTGGAATTTTCTTCCTCAAGTTATTGGACTTGAGTTGAACTTCCAACTTGAACTGACTCAGTTAAAGAACTCGAGTCAGTCGCTTCCTTAAGAGCTATTACTTCCTTTTGGAGCGACTTAACCCGGATGTTGGATTTAGCCAATTTTTTAAGCAAATAAGGAACTAAATTTCTTAAGTCATCTATTTGAGTTTCGGCGAGAAAAGAACTTACAGTGGGGATCGGGCCTTCGGAAACGGATGCGGATCCGTGGCTTCGCTCGGACTCTGTTTCTGACTCGGTCTCGGCTTCGGACTCGAGTTCGGACTCGATTTCGTCAATTATGTTAGCCTGCGCCGGTAATGCGAGAAAGCTCGTTGGTTCTTCTTCCTTGTCAGTCTCGGATTCGTCTGACGACTCGGACCAGGTTGCTTTCAATGCCTTTCTTCTTTTCTTCTTGTTTGGGCAATCTGGCTTGTAGTGACCTTTTTGGTTACAACCGTAGCAGGTGACATCTGATCTGTCCTTTGTGTTCATTTGAGTTGCCTTCTTCGACTTGCACATCTTCCGTACGAGTTTTATCAACTTGGAAATAACTTCATCTTCGTCTTCTGCGTCTGATTCATCGTCTTCGTCCTCTGATATTTTAGATTTGCGCCTTGACGTCGGTTCACGCGTTCTGCTAGTACCTGCAACCAAAGCAACACCTTTCTCGACCGGGCGTGCATTAGTCTGCTCATGCAATTCTAATTCAGAAAACAATTCATCTAGTTTTATTGAGGATAAATCCTTGGAAACTTTGTAAGCATCAACTATGGATGCCCACAAAGTGTTCCTCGGAAAAGCACTTAGCGCGTACCTTATTACGTCGCGGTTTTCCACTTTTTGGCCGATCGCATGAAGCCCGTTGAGTAGGTCCCGGATGCGTGCGTGAAGCTGGTTCGCCGTCTCACCTTCCTGCATTTTAATATTATATAATTTATTTAAAATTAAATCACGCTTACTTACTTTAGCGTCTGACGTGCCCTCGTGCAGCTCGATTAGTTTGTTCCACAGCTCCTTCGCACTTGAAAATGGTCCGACTCTATTCAGTTCTTCTTTTGTCAACCCGCATTGCAGCATACAGGTTGCTTTGGCATCAGCTTCGACCTTCTTTCTTATGCTGGTATCCCAGTTAGTGCATGAAACGAGTTCTCCAGCGCCGTCAAGTGGTAGCTCGAGACTGGTCTGGATGATGATCCACATCTCGACTTGCGTCTTGAGATGGTAGATCATCCGGTTCTTCCAATAGGTAAAGTCTTCGCCGGAGAAGAGCGGGGGGCGAAAAGTGCTAAAGCCTTCTTGGAGGGCCATTTAAAAGAACCTTGCCCACAAAAAAATAGCAAAACAATGTACCAGGACTTGATCCTGGATTAGCAGTGCGGTATGGAAGGATAGAAATAGAAGTTCACCAGTTTCGAAAAATAATAAAATATTATTAAAAAAATATTTTAAAAGATATTATTTCAAATTTTGCCAAATTCAATATTTTATCAATACTAATAAGCCGTGAAAGGATGAAAATGAATTTTTCGAAAATAATTTTGGAGGGAAAAAACGAAAGGCGTAAGGTTTTATTTTTACCCTATACACACGACAAAGCCACGAAAAATGCTTGAATGGTGGTTGCACCAGTTCAAAGCGACCCCGCTCTGATACCAATTGTTGGATCGAGACACGCTAGAGGGGGGGGGGGGTGAATAGCACTCGTGGCTAAAATCGTTCAATTATCGGAATCGTAAAATCTATCGGAGAAGTAACGCAGCGGAAAGTAAACAACCACACAGAAAGACAAGAGAATTTACTTCGTTCGGAGCCTGTGACGACTCCTACTCGAAGGCCCGCGATCCTTGATCGCTTTCCGTGGGCAACAACTATAAGTTCGACAAGAGTACAAGTATTACAGTTAAGTATAATGAAAAAGTACAGTTATACCGACGACAATATCATAATCTGAAGATTTCGGAGCTCCGGGTCGTCGGTGTCTCGTAGCAGCACTTCGGGATCGTCTCGTGAGCAGCTTGTAGCAGAAAGATTGCTTGGAAGTTGTTGTTAGGAGCTGCTGGTCGAAACCCCTTATAAAGGGTGTTCAAGGCGCCTTCTACTGTTCACCAAGGCGCCTTGAACAGCCGAGTCAGCCGGGGAGATGAGGAGCGAACTGGTCGAATCTTATCACAGACTCAAGGCGCCTTCCACTGTTCACAGGGCGCCTTCATCTGTTCAAGGCGCCTTCCACTGTTCATCAAGGCGCCTTGACAGCTTCTCGCAGACAGCTCCAGCCTTGCATCCGAGGTGCCTGAGGCGCCTTGGACACTGTTCATCCGAGGCTTTAAGTTGCTCCTTTGCACCTGCAAGATACGTTAGTCCCAAACACTACCCTGCAGCACAAAGTTAGCACATAATACAACAGATATTATAAATGAAGTATTAACAGTCTCCGGACTGTCCGAGTCTGACTTCAGGTTTCCAACCGGAAACCCTAGGTCGACCCGACGCCTACTGTTCCCTCTACGGGGAACGCGTCCTCACCTACTCCACTCAGGAGATTTACCTGTTGCCAGTACGATCCTCCAGATCGACTGGACTTTTGCTCGGCACTCGACGCTTCCGGACTTTCTGCTGGACATCCGCTTCCCGACTAGTCCAGACTTTCACCTGGTTCGCGACACCAGGACTTTTCACCTAGGGTTACCACCCCCTAGGACATTTGCCTGAAGCCATCGACCTGCCAAGACTTCCCGCATAGGGTTACCACCCCCTATGGCCTAGGGTTACCACCCCCTAGGGTTTTTACCTGCCTAACCGCAGCTAGGACTTTTGCCTAAGTATCACTTAGGACTTTCCTGCAAGCTCCATGAACTTTGTTAGATAACACCACAACTTAACTTTGAGCCCTTTGCCATAATCAAAATTCAGGTTCGATCATCTGGTGCTCACTGCACCAACAAAGACTTGTACGAGTTCGTTTGTATTTTTATGAAAAATATACCTTCTGTGATTTTCTATAAAAATTGAGTTTTTAGAGTTTTTATGAGTAATTTTTCCGTAGAAGCGAAGCACAAGTGTCTCGGCACTTGTAGGCTTCGGCTACTGGAAAGTTTTCTTTTAAACGACTTCGTTTTGCCCCAAATCCGTTTGGGACAGCGGGGTCGGGTGCCATTAGATCGCAAAGGAGAAACTCACGATGGTTAGATCGTGGGTAGGGGCATTGCCCCTAACCCCGCAAGGGAATTTGCTTCGCGATTGCACCCGAAATCGCTAAAAACGAACCCGCCGGGAAGATTTTTCCGAAACGGCAATGTCTCGACCCAAATCGTTTTGGGACAGCGGGTTTAGGCGCTGTTGGATCGCAAAGGAACCCTCGCGATGGTTAGATCGCGGGTAGGGGCGCTGCCCCTGGGCCCCGCAAGGGGATCCGTTCCGCGATTGCGCCCGAAACCGCTAAACGGGACCGCCTGGAAATTTTACTCATAAAAATTGTAAAAATTATTTTAAAATTACATAAAAATTATGAAAAATATATAATTTTGAATTATATATTAATTTGTGATAGTCATGACCCAAAATACCCAATAAGATTGGATTTGTGTTGTAATTCATAATACGGCCTGCGTGCCGTCATATGATTGTGTGTGCTGTATTTTTATTTTTTTTTCCACGGCCTGCGCATCGTGCCTTTCTCTTATTCTGGTTGTAAATTAGATTTAGACTCGAATGTAACTCGAGTTACAAATTGTAATGTACAAATTGGAGCGGTGGAGGGTCCACACGAGACGGAGTTCCGAGGCGGGCATGAGCAACACAAGGTGGTCAAAGGGAGGAGCTTGGAGAAGCTGTTGACCCTAGGTTGACCATTCGATCTTCTCATTGGCTTGAGAAGATCGTAGTAGGGCCATGACTAAATCACAAATAGATTAATTAATTAATTGTTATGTATCTGATGCATGTTTAATAATTAATTAATTAATTAGTGCTTTAACGATTAGATTAGATCTAAGTCGTGCACATGATGCATCCTTGCGATTATATTAGATCTAAGTCGTGCACAAGATGCATCCTTCTCGATTAGATTAGATCTAGATCGACCCAACTCTAAATGCCTAACCGTGCCGTGATACCTATCACTACCTCGATCACATGTATTGTTGAATCTGTCAAAGCAGAGCAATACATATTATCTTGGTAGGGTTCGGAGGGACAATCTTGGTCCCGCCTATCAACGCATGGGTGAATACAAACTCAATTAGATTGAGTATTCCTAGTTACTCGGTTGGATATAGTCAACTATAGGCATTCTTCCAATAGTTGGAAAGGTAGGACAAAATCACGTTTATATTAACTCTCGGGCGTATTAGCCAAAGCTAACTCGAGTTTTAATATAAATGCGGATATTGATTCTATAAACAAGAGTTGCATAGAGATGTAATTGGTAATCGTTACCTACCGATCATACTAAGCCTTGGACGTATTAGCCAAAGCTAACTCAAGGGTTAGTATGATGTGGATCTTGTTCCACAAGAATTATAGTATTCAGTGGGAGCATCATTTAGTTAAAGGCCTAATTAAATGATTTTAAAAGAATATGATATTTATTTCTGCAAATTTTCTGTTGTAGATAACCATGACGTCGAACACGAACTTTTCTCCTGCTCTGTCCTAAGAAGGACAAGCTCAACGAGCAAATTTCTGGGCATGAAACCGAGAATAGTTCTCACTCGTGAAGGTAAAGACGCTCGAGCCCATTCCGAGGCTCCTCCGCCAACGCCACGTGAGCTGACCGGATGCTTACAAGAAGCATCAAGATGACATTAGATGTGTCCTATCTTATGCTCGCGACCATGAACTCGGAGCTTGAAGCAACATGAGTTGATGGGTGCTTACGACATGGTTGCACATCTTCGTCAACTATATCAAGGACAAGCAGGGCACTGGAAGAGGAACTACACAGGATACTTGGAAGATCTTAAGAAGAAGAGAAATAAGATTTCTACTTTAGGTATAAATGTTATAGAAGTCAACCTCTCTATTTCTTCGTCGTGGGTATTAGATACCGGATGTGCTTCGCACATTTGTACTAATGTACAAGCACTGAGAAATAGCAGAGCATTGACAAAGGGCGAGATAGACCTACGAGTAGGCAATGGAGCACGGGTTGCTGCTGTTGCTGTAGGGACTTATTTTCTATCTCTGCCCTCTGGGCTTATACTAGAGTTAGACGATTGTTGTTATGTGCCTGCATTGACTAAGAACATTATATCAGTTTCTTGTTTGGACAAGAAAGGATTCTCGTTTATAATAAAGAACAAATGTTGTTCTGTCTATTTAAACGATATGTTCTATTGTAGTGCACCTCTGATGAACGGACTCTATATTCTAGACCTTGAGAGCCCTATCTATAACATTAGTACCAAGAGGTTCAAATCGAACGATATGAACCACACCTATCTCTGGCACTGTCGCTTAGGTCATATAAATGACAAGCGCTTATCCCAGCTCCATAAGGATGGTTTGCTGGACTCATTTAATTTTGAATCATATGAGATATGCGAGTCATGCCTACGAGGCAAGATGACCAAGACTCCCTTTAGTGGGCACAGCGAGAGAGCAACTGATTTGTTAGGACTCATACATAGTGATGTATGTGGCCCTTTCAATGTTGCTGCTAGAGGCGGTTATAGATACTTCATCACATTTACTGATGACTTCAGTAGATATGGTTATGTGTACTTGATGACACATAAGTCCGAATCCTTTGAAAAGTTCAAAGAATTCAAGAATGAAGTACAGAACCAACTTGGCAAGAGTATTAAAATACTTCGATCAGATCGAGGTGGTGAATACTTAAGCCATGAGTTTCGTGACTATTTAGCTGAGTGTGGGATTCTATCCCAACTCACTCCTCCTGGAACACCACAGTGGAATGGTGTGTCCGAAAGGAGGAATCGTACCTTATTAGATATGGTACGGTCTATGATGAGTCACACAGATCTTCCGACATATCTATGGGGATATGCTCTAGACACGGCAGCTTTCATTCTCAACCGAGTTCCATCCAAGGTCGTGATAAAGACACCATATAGGATATGGACTGGGAGAGATGCCCAGGTGTCTTTCATGAGGATTTGGGGTTGTGAGGCTTACGTACGACGTCAAGTCTCAGACAAATTAGGACCCAAATCCGACAAGTGCTATTTCATCGGATATCCCAAGGAAACTAAGAGATATTACTTCTACATTCCCAGTCAGCACAAGGTAGTTGTGGCAAAGACTGGGGTCTTTCTAGAAAGGGACTTTGTTTCTAGAAAGACTAGTGGGAGCGCGTTCGATCTTGAAGAAGTTCAAGATGCGAACAATAGCACTGATACCTCGATGGAAGTTGAACTGGAACCACAAAGTGTTGTGGATGATGTTGTTCCACAAAGAGTTGAGGAACAACAACCAGTTCAAGTAGACATACCTCTTCGCAGGTCTGATAGGGTATGTCGTCAGCCTGAGAGATACTCATTTCTCTTGTTTGACCATGATGACATTGTGCTCATAGAGGATGAGCCTACCACCTATCAGGAAGCTGTGATGAGACCAGATTCCGAGAAATGGCTAGAAGCCATGAGATCCGAGATGGAATCCATGTACACCAACCAAGTATGGACTTTGGTTGATCCACCTGAAGGGGTAAAACCCATTGGGTGCAAGTGGGTCTTTAAGAGAAAGACTGACATGGATGGACTTATCTATAAGGGTCGCTTGGTAGCTAAAAGTTTCAAGCAGATTCATGGTATTGACTATGATGAAACCTTTTCTCCAGTAGCGATGTTTAAGTCCATTCGGATCATGCTTGCTATTGCAGCTTACCACGATTACGAGATCTGGCAGATGGACGTCAAAACCACGTTTCTGAATGGAAACCTACTCGAGGATGTGTACATGACACAACCTGAGGGTTTTGTAGATCCAAAGCATACTAGCAGAGTATGTAAGCTACATAGGTCCATTTATGGACTAAAGCAAGCTTCTCGGAGCTGGAATCTTCGATTCGATGATGCAATCAAACAGTTTGGTTTCATTAAGAACGAAGATGAGTCTTGTGTCTACAAGAAGGTTGTAGGGGATATAGTTGTCTTCCTCATATTGTATGTGGATGACATACTACTCATTGGAAAGGACATCCCTTTGCTTCAGTCTGTCAAGACCTGGCTAGGGAGTTGCTTCTCAATGAAGGACTTAGGTGAGGCATCCCGCATTCTAGGGATATAGATCTATAGAGTTAGATCTAAGAGATTGCTTGGCCTAAGTCAGAGTACATACATTGACAAGGTACTCCGACAGTTTGCCATGCAGAACTCCAAGAAGGGATTTCTGCCGATGTCACATGGTGTGAGTCTTTCGAAAACTCAAGGTCCCTCTTCTAGAGAGGAGAGAGACCGCATGGATCAGATCCCTTATGCCTCAGCCATAGGATCGATCATGTACGCCATGCTATGTACTCGACCTGATGTCTCGTATGCTTTGAGCATGACGAGCAGATACCAGTCAGATCCAGGTGAAAGTCACTGGATAGCGGTCAAGACTATTCTTAAGTACTTAAGAAGGACTAAAGAATATTTCTTGATATATGGAGGCAATGATGAGCTAACTGTAAAGGGTTACAGTGATGCCACCTTCCAGAATGATCAGGATGATTACCGATCATAGTCAGGGTTCGTGTTTTGCTTAAATGGTGGTGCTGTGAGCTGGAAGAGTTCGAAGCAGGACACAGTAGCTGATTCTACAACAGAGGCCGAGTATATTGCTACATCAGAGGCAGCAAAGGAGGCAGTTTGGATCCGCAAGTTCATCACTGAACTTGGGGTGGTTCCTAGTATCGCTGACCCAGTTGAGCTCTATTGTGACAACAATAGAGCTATAGCATAGGCGAAGGAACCTCGCTCACACCAGCGGACCAAGCACATACTACGGCGCTTCCATCTCATTCGAGAGATTATCGATAGAGGAGATGTGAAGATTTGCAGAGTACCTACAGAGGCTAACATCGCAGATCCCTTGACCAAGGCTTTGGCACAGAGGAAGCATGATGGTCACACTAGGTCATTAGGCCTTAGAGCCTATACTGATTGGCACTAGTGCTAGTGAGAGATTGTTAGTTAGAGCCCTAGAGCCAATCATTTGATGATTGTATGGACTCATGTATATCATATTCATGTATATATATTAAGGCATTTGGTTTTTGGATATTATGCTTATTTGTATTAGTGCCAGATAAAATAAGTATAGTAACGTCCTAGAGTAGAAGGTTCTTACCTATATCAATCGAATGGTTGAATCGATAGTGAGATGATATAGGTAACACTACTCTAAATCATTCCTAGTCGAGTATTAACATTCAGGCACAATGTTAAAACAATAAGACTAGCATGTAGGTCAGCTCGATGACTTGATCTCACAAGTCATGGATATAGAGATATCAAGCTGACACATGGGTATGC
This sequence comes from Zingiber officinale, assembly GCF_018446385.1. Classification (NCBI taxonomy): domain Eukaryota; kingdom Viridiplantae; phylum Streptophyta; class Magnoliopsida; order Zingiberales; family Zingiberaceae; genus Zingiber; species Zingiber officinale. The sequence goes on along the minus strand of NC_055987.1, from coordinate 87,872,262 downwards.
ATTAGAGAATGTATACTGAATGACCCGCCATGAGAAAGTATCATGGATCGTTATATGAGTGTCATATACTTTTTCATGTGGCTATTAGTATGACTATTAGTTCTTTGACCTGAAGTCACCATGGATCCCTACATAAGGAGTTATGTACTTTGGTTTCGTCAAACGTCACCCGTAACTGGGTAGGCGATTACTGGGTATATAACGAATTATGTAGAGGGATGTGAGTGATGTAGATGGGATCTATCCCTCCCATATGAAGGGAGCGACATCGGTATTCTTGATAGAGTGAGACCACTAAGTGCATGGTCATGCCCAAATGAGTCAACATGAGTTGTTGAGCTCATTTGATCGAGTGAGTCTACTTGGAGTTCAAGATTTAGATTGATTAGAGGATGACATGGTCTATGCCTCATATTGATCAATCTAGATGTCTAGGATAGAAGGACAATGTCACATATTTTGTGAGGAGTCACAATTGGTAGTCACAAGGTGATGTCGGATCTCGACATTCTTGTAACTTGGGTAGTAATGATGTGTTGCTAGATACCGCTCATTACTTATGCTCCTAAATGGGTTTAGGGCATTGCCAACGTTACAAGAACCTATAGGGTCACACACTAAGGACAATTAGATGGAGATTTGGTTCATATGATGAACCAAGAGGATTAGATTCATTTGATGAATCATATTAGATTAAGAGTAATCCAAATTGGACTAATTGAGTTGGACTCAAGTTGATTCATGTATTCAATGAGTCTAATTTAGATTATGACTCATTAAATCAACTTAATTTAATGAATTAGATTCATTATATTAAGTTGCCTTGAATCATATGGTTGAATTAGATCAACCATGAGAGAGATTTGATCAAGTTTGACTTGATTTGAGAGGAAGAGAAAAAGTCATGTTTGACTTGACTTTTTGCCACATCACTAGTGAGTTGGCAAGATGTGGACCAATAGGATTACTCCACATCATCAATGTGTGCCACCTCATGGAGGTTACAAGCCTCCATAGCATTTAATGTGGCCGACCCACATTAAATGAGGAGGTTACACTTGTTGCCATGTCATTTAGTGAGGTGGCAAGATGTGGACCAATAGTGTTGAACCACATCATCCTAGAGTTCCACCTCATGGGGGTTACAACTCTTAATGGTCTCCACATTAATTGGAATTAATGTGTGGGTTACACCTCCTAAAGTGGCCAGCCACTTGATGGCTAAAGGGTTTTTTGAATTTCCTCTCATTGATTTCATTCACTCTTCTTCTCCCTTGGGTGCTCTCTCTTCTCCTTCTCCCATTCCTTGGCCGAACACTCCATTGGTGCTAGCACACCTTGTGTTTTGGTCATCTCCTTCTACTTGTGTCCGTGTGGATACATATAGAGGTTGTCTACTTTGACAACTAGAGATCCGGCGACATCTTGGACAAGCGGGAACGCGAAGGGCTTCGCTACAAGGGTAATGATCTTAACTTTAGTGTAGATCTAAAGTTTTTACAAACTCGTACAAGAAAAAGGTTTTTCGAAAAATTTTGTTTACGAATCTTTGCACGAGATCCATGGCTTTGGGTGACTCGAGGTTTCCGCGACGTGAAAAAGCGGTTTTCGCGGCCCGACGAACCCAACAGCTGCATCAAAGGCAGCAAAGGAGGAAGTTTGGATTCGCAAGTTCATCACTGAACTTGGGGTGGTTCCTAGCATTGCTGACCCCATTGAGCTCTACTGTGACAACAATGGAGTTATAGCATAGGTGAAGGAACCTCGCTCACACCAGCGGACCAAACACATACTACGGCGCTTCCATCTCATTTGAGAGATCATTGAGAGAGGAGATGTGAAGATTTACAGAGTACCTACAGAGGCTAACATCGCAGATCCCTTGACCAAGGCTTTGGCACAAAGGAAGCATGAAGGTCACACTAGGTCATTGGGGCTTAGAGCCTACACTGATTGGCACTAGTGCTAGTGGGAGATTGTTAGCTAGAGCCCTAGAGCCAATCATTTGATGATTGCATTTTTTGGACTTGTTGTATCATATTCTATATAAATAAAGGCATTTCGTTTTTGGTTATTACACTTACTTGTATTGGTGCCAAATAAACTAAGTATAATAACATCCTTGAGTAGAAGGTTCTTACCTATATCAATCGATTGATTGAATCGATAGTGAGATGATATAGGGAACACTACTCTTAATCATTCCTAGTCGAGTATTAACATTCAGGGACAATGTTAATGCAATAAGACTAGCATGGAGGTCAACTCGATGACTTGATCTCACAAGTCATGGATATAGAGATATCAAGTTGACACATGGGTATACATTAAAGAATGTATACTGAATGACCCGCCATGAGAAAGTATCATGGATCATTATATGAGTGTCATATACTTTCTCATGTGGCTATTAGTATGACTACTAGTCCTTAGACCTGAAGTCACCATGGTTCCCTACATAAGGAGTTATGTACTTTGATTTCGTCAAACGTCACTATAAAGGCGATTACTGGGTATGTAACAAATTATGCGGAGGGATGTGAGTGATGTAGATGGGATCTATCCCTCCTATATGACGGGAGAGACATCGGTATTCTTGATAGAGTGAGACCAAGAAGTGCATGGCCATGACCAAATGAGTCAATATGAGATATTGAACTCATTTGATTTAGTGAGTCTACTTGGAGTTCAAGATTTAGATTGGTCAGAGGATGACTTGGTCTATGCCTCACATTGATCAATATAGATGTCTAGGATAGAAGAACACTTGTCATATATTGTGAGGAGTCACAATTAGTAGTCACAAGGTGATGTTGGATCTCAACATTCTTGTAACATTGGGTAGTAATGATGTGTTGCTAGATACCGCTCATTACTTATGCTCCTAAATGGGTTTAGGGGCATTGCCAACATTACAAGAACCTATAGGGTCACACACTAAGGACAATTAGATGGAGATTAGGTTCATATGATGAACCAAGAGAATTAGATTCATTTGATGAATCAAATTGGATTAAGAGAAATCCGAATTGGGCTTATTGAGTTAGACTCAAGTTGATTCATGTGTTTAATGAGTCTAATTTAGATTATGACTCATTGAATCAATTTAATTAAATGGATTAGATCCATTATATTAAGTTGGATTGAATCAAATGGTTGGATTAGATCAACCATGGGAGAGATTTGGTCAAGTTTGACTTGACTTGAGGAGAAGAGGAAGAGTCAAGTTTGACTTGACTATTTGCCACATCATTAGTGATTTGGCATTAGAAGGACTAATGATGATGTGCCACATCATCAAAGTGTTCCACCTCATGGGAGTTACAATGCCATTCTCTTTAATAGCTACATTTAATGAGAATGGGGGTTACATCTTGGAAATGTGGTCGGCCACTTAGGGGATTGAATGGGATTCATTTTCATTCAAGCTATTTGGTAACTCCATCTTCTTCCTCTCAAGCTCTCCCTCTTCTCCTCTCTTGCCGTGACCTATCAAGGTGCTAGCACACCTTCGTTTAGGTTTTTCTCCACCTAATTAGTTCATGTGGATACTTCTAGAGGAGTATCTATTTTGATACTCTTGAGATCCGGCACCGTTTGGACGAGCGGGAACGCGAAGGGCTTCGCTTCAAAGGTATAACCCTTTTTCCATGTAGATCTAGGAGTAGATCTCGGTAGAAACTCGTATTTGTAGTTTTCAAAATTTTTCTTTGCACGGATCTGTTGGCTTTGGGGCTTTCGCGGTTTCCGCGACGCGAAAACGCGGTTTTCGCGGCCCGAAAAACCCAACAGTGCATTAGTTGGCAATTTATATACTTTAAATCCAATTTCTCCCACAAAGCAAAATATGGAAATTAATAACACATCTTCTAACTCTAATAAGAGAAAAGAACATTCGGAGATGAACCAAACGTATCTTTCGCATCTAAGGCTTGGTCATATTAACTTAAGTAGGATTCAAAGACTCATAGCTGATGGACTGTTGGGTCCATTGGAGTTGGAAAATTTCCCAACCTGTGAATCTTGCTTAGAAGGTAAGATGACCAAGAGACCTTCTAAGCCCAAGGGGTACAGAGCCAAAGAAGCATTAGAACTGGTTCATTCTGATCTGTGTGATCCTATGTCTATCCACGCAAGAGGTGGTTTTGAATATTTTGTCTCTTTTATAGATGATTATTCAAGATACGGATACATTTACCTGATGCACCACAAGTCTGAGTGCTTTGATAAATTCAAACAGTACAAGGCTGATGTGAACAAACGTCTTGGTAAAAGTATCAAGACACTACGGTTTGATCGTGGTGGCGAATACCTCTTAGGAGAGTATAGGAATTACTTATCAGAGGTCGGGATTCAATCATAGTTGTCCGCGCCTTGTACACCCCAACAGAATGGTGTGGCAGAACGAAGGAATAGGACTCTTATGGAGATGGTTAGATCGATGATGAGTTATTCAGAATTACCAAATTCATTTTGGGGATACGCTCTGGAAACGACAGTGCACATTCTAAACTTAGTACCTTCTAAATCAGTATCCTCTACTCCCACAAAATTGTGGAATGGGAGAAAGCCCAGTCTAAGACATATTCGGATTTGGGGTAGTCCATCACATATGCTAAATCTAGATGCTGATAAGTTATAATCTTGTACAGAAGTGCACGTGTTTATGGGTTATCCCAGAGGAACGAAAGGTGGTTTATTTTATAGTCCTAAAGACTAGAAGGTCATTGTTAGCACCAATGCCCAGTTTTTAGAAGAAGACTATATAATGGACCACAAGTCCAGTAGCAAAATTGTTCTAGAAGAACTTAGAGAGGACACGTCTACTTTAGTACCAACAGTACAAGATGAAGTACCACAAGAGACTGTAACACATGTCACACATGATACACAACCATCGATAGTGCCTTGTGTTGGTTGCTACTCGAAAAACCTAAAGGTTACACTGTAAAAGAATTTTGTACAAAGGTTTGAACCTTTTTCCTAGCTATCATGTGTTCTTTTAAATTAAATTTTGGATCGCCTGCGGAACTTAACACGTTTGATCCAAAACTTAATCTATTTGTTCTTTTAGGTTTAGACTTGGATCTCCTGCGGAACTTAACACGTTCGATCCAAATCACCTTAAGTTATTAATTCCATTAAATATTAATTTCCATAATTGGTTCCCAGTACTGACGTGGCGAGGCACATGGCCTTCTTGGATATGAGAGCAACCACCACCGACTAGACAAAACCTTTTATGGAAAGCTAATATTTAATTTCCTAAAATAACTTTAGGTTAACCGAAAGGAACAATCAAATCACAAGGAAAAATAAATCAAAAGAACACAACATCGAAAAACATATTCGAAATACTAGAATCGTAAGCCTATTGTATTTGATATTATTTCCAAAAATAACTAGTATGATGCGGAAAGAAAAATTACTAGTTATACCTTTTAGAAAGACCTCTTGATCTTCTACCGTATTCCTCTTCTAACCTCGGACGTTGTGTGGACAACGATCTTCCAAGATGAGAAACCACCAAACACCTTCTTCTCCTCCTAGCTAGGTTCGGCCAAAACAAGAAAGCTTCACCAAGGAAGAAGAAAAAAAAACACCAACCAAGCTCCAAGGGATGCAAGCTTTCTCTCCTTCTTCTTCTTCTTCTCCTAGTAGTATCCGGCCACCACAAGAGCTCCAAGGGAGATGAAGAATTCGGCCACCACAAAGAGGAAGAAAGAAAGAGAGGATGGCCGGCCACAACACCAAGGAAAAGAGGGAGAGAACAATAGAAGTTGTCACCCATGAAAGCACCTCTGCCCCTTCTTTTATATTCCTTGGCTTTGGCAAATAAGGTAATTTATTTATAATAAAATTTCCTTAACTTTCCTTGACAACAATTAATTAAGAAAAATTTAACAAAATTTCTTAATCAATTAATCATGGCCGACCACCTCAAATAGAAAAATTAGGAGAGTTTCAATCAACAATTAAAACTTCCTTATTTATCTTTGGAAATTTTAAAAAAATAAAATTTCCCTTTATAATCCCTTCATGGTTGATAAAAAGAAATTTCTATAATTTTAATTTTTCAACATGTGAATAATTTTCAAAGAGAAAAAATAAAATATCTTTCCAATCTACAAATAAGGAAAGAGATCTAATCTCTTTCTTTAATCTTTTTTAGATCCTTTTAAGAGAGATATTTTAATTTTAATTATCTTTAATAAATTATATCTTCCACATAATAAAAATTAAAATTAAAATTCTTTTTAATTTTATTATGGCCGGCCCCCTCTAGCTTGGGTTCAAGCTAGGGTCGGCCACCCATAAACCAAGCTTAGGCCGGCCCTAGATTGATTCCCAAGCTAGCTTGGCCGGCCCCCTTTAGGTGGGTATAGAAGGTGGGTATAGGTGGGTATAGTACTCTATAAATAAGAGGCTACGATAGGGACCGAGAGGAGGAATTAGTTTTGGTCTCCCGATAAAATTAAGCATCCCGTGTTCGCCCCGAACACACAACTTAATTTTATCAATAATAATTCATTCCACTAGAGAACTATTATTGAACTACCGCACCAATCCCAAATTACATTTTTGGGCTCCTTCTTATTATGAGTGTGTTAGTCTCCCTGTGTTTAAGATATCGAATGCCCACTAATTAAGTGAGTTACTGACAACTCATTTAATTAATATGTTAGTCCAAGAGTAGTACCACTCAACCTTATCATCATGTCGGACTAAGTCCACCTGCAGGGTTTAACATGACAATCCTTATGAGCTCCTCTTGGGGACATTATCAACCTAGTATCTCTAGGACACAGTTTCCTTCTATAATCAACAACACACACTATAAGTGATATCATTTCCCAACTTATCGGCCTTATTGATTCATCGAACTAAATCTCACCCATTGATAAATTAAAGAAATAAATATCAAATATATGTGCTTGCTATTTTATTAGGATTAAGAGCACATACTTCCATAATAACTGAGGTCTTTGTCCCTTTATAAAGTCAGTATAAAAGAAACGACCTCAAATGGTCCTACTCAATACACTCTGAGTGTACTAGTGTAATTATATAGTTAAGATAAACTAATACCTAATTACACTACGACCTTCTAATGGTTTGTTCCTTTCCATTTTGGTCGTGAGCTACTGTTTATAATTTATAAGGTACTGATAACATCATCTTCTGCATGTGACACCATATACTATGTTATCTTCAATATAAATTAATTGAACAGCTACAAATAAATTGACCAAATGTGATTCTTTATTCATAAATGTTTACAAAAGCTTAGGCTTTCAGTATACACCCCAACACCTTGTCGTAGTGGGAGGGTTGTGAGGTAACCTGAGAGATTCATGCTTTTGAGAGAGTCTTCAGACTTGATCCCGGGCAAACATAAACCTGATCCCCCAGACATATGACGAAGCACTCCAAGATATAGATGCAGTATCTTGGCAAAAGGCAATGAATTCAGAAATAGAACCTATATATTCTAATAAGGTCTGGGAGCTTATAGAACCACATGATGGTGTAAAAGTCGTTGGATGCAAGTGAATCTACAAAAGGAAAAGAGGGATAAACGGGAAAGTAGAAACCTTCAAAGAAAGGCTTGTTGCGAAAGGGTACACTCAGAAAGAGTGAATTTATTATGAGGAGACCTTTTCACCGGTAGCCATGCTTAAGTCTATCCGGATACTCTTATCCATTGTCGCTCATATGGATTATGAGATTTGGCAAATGGATGTCAAGATAGCTTTCCTTAATGGAAGTATTGAAGAAAACATCCATATGAAGCAACCAGAAGGGTTCATTGAAAAAGGCAAAGAGCATCTAGTATGCAAGCTCAATCGGTCCATTTATGGACAGAAGCAAGTTTCAAGATCTTGGAACATCCGGTTTAACGAAGTAATCCAGTCATATGGATTTATTCAGTGTCCGGATGAGTCTTGTGTATACAAGAAGTGTAACGAAAACGTGGTGGTATTTCTTGTACTATATGTAGATGATATTTTGTTAATTGACAACAATGTCAAGGTATTATCGGACGTAAGGGTATGATTGTCCAAACAATTTGATATGAAGGACTAAGGAGAATGTGCACACATTCTTGGGATCAAAGTCATAAGGGATCGCAAGAAAAGAATGTTGTGCCTATCTCAAGCTTTATATATAGATACGATCCTTTCTCGTTTTAGCATGCAGAACTCCAAGAAAGGTTTCTTACCTTTTAGGCATGGAGTAGCCTTATCTAAAGAGATGTCTCCGAAGACATCAAAGGAGATAGAGGAGATGAAGGTAGTTTCTTATGCTTCGGTTGTATGAAGCCTTATATATGCAATGCTGTGTACGAGACCTGATATCTGTTTTACCGTGGGCATGGTTAGCAGATATCAGAGTAACCCTGGATAAGGATATTGGACTGTTGTATAGCATATATTAAAGTACCTGAGAAGGACTAGAGATTTTATGCTAGTCTACCAAGCAGACGATTTTCTCCCTGTGGGTTACACGGATTCAGACTTCCAATCTTCCAATCAGATAGGGACAATAGTAAGTCTACGTCAGGCTATGTGTTTACTCTAGGAGGTGGAGTCATTCCATGGAGGAGTGTTAAGTAGAAATGCGTCTCAGACTCAACCATGGAAGCTGAGTATGTGGTAGCCTCTGAGGCAGCCAAAGAAGCTATATGGCTCAGGAACTTTCTAATGGACTTAGATGTGATTCCTGGTTTGCCCAAAATCATCAAAATTTATTGTGATAATAGCGGTGTAGTGTCAAACTTGAAGGAACCATGAGCCCATAAGGCAAGTAAACATATAGAGCGCAAGTACCACCTGATACGAGACATCGTCAAGCGAGGAGAAGTTGTCATTGCCAAGATTGCATAAGCAGATAACCTGGCAGATCCTTTCACTAAGGCCCTTCCGGCGAAAGCTTTTGATCGACATGTGGAGGGGATGAGAATCAGATGTATGGCAGCAGATATAACAACCTAGTCTTTTAGTATAAGTGGGAGATTGTTAGAGTGTATACTAAAAGCCTAGCTTTTGTAAACATTTATTTTTGAAATAAAAGAATTACATTGGTCAATATCCACATTTATTTGTTAAATGTAATTGCTCAATTAATTTATATAGTAGACAACATGGTGTGTGGTGTCACACACAGAAGATCATGTTGTCGGTTCTTTATAAATTATAAATAGTTGCTCACGACTAAGATGGAAAGGAACAAACCATCTGAATAGTCGTAGTGTAATTAAGTATTAGTTTATCTTGATTAATAAATTACATTGGTACACTCTAAGTGTATTGAGTAGGACCATTTTAGGTAAGTTCTTTTTGTACTAACTTAATAAAAGAACTAGACCTTAGTTATTATGGAAGTGTGTGCTCTTAATCCTAATATAATAACAAGCACATATATTTAATATTTATTTCTTTGACTTATCAAAGGGTGAGGTTTAGCTTGATAAATCAATATGCCCGATAAGTTGAGAAATGATATTACTTATAGTGTGTGTTGTTGATTATAGAAGGAAACTGTGTCCTAGTTATCAAGGTTGAGAATGTCCCCAAGAGGAGCTCATAATGATTGCCATGTTAAACCCTGCAGGTGGACTTAGTCCGATATGATAATGAAGTTGAGTGGTACTACTCTTGGAGTAAGATATTAATTAAGTGAATTGTTAATAACTTACTTAATTAGTGGTCATTCGTTATCTTAAACACAGGGAGACTAACACACTCATGATAAGAAGGAGCCCATAATGTAATTTGGGATTAGTACGGTAGTGTGATAATAACTCTCTAGTGGAATGAGTTATTATCGATGAACTTGAGTTGTGTGTTCGGGGCGAACACGGGATACTCAAGCTCATCGGAAGGCCAAAACCAATTTCTCCTCTAGGTCTCTATCGTAGACTCATTAAAGCCTCAAGTCCATCCAAATATTAGCCTATCTTGGTGTCCAAGAAGGGGGCCGATCCAATGCTTGGTGACCAAGCAAGGGCCGACCACATCCTCTTCTATGGGGTCGACCTTATTGTTTGGTGACCAAACAAGTAGTGGCCGGCCACATTAATTCAAACAAGTAGGGGTGTTTTAAATTTTTAAAATCTTCTCTTTGTAGAAAACTACAAGTTTTAAAAGAGAGATTTTAAATTTAAAAACTTTCCTTATTTGAATTAGGCCACATGTTTTAAAAGAAAGTTTAAAAGTTTTTAAACTTTCCTTTTTTTAACCATCCTCATGGTTTAGAAAAAAAAGGAAGAGAAGTTTTAAAATTTAAATTTTCTATCACCATGTTAAAAAAGGTAATTTTATAAGAGAAGTTTTAAATTTTAAAACATGGTTTTAAATTTTAAAACTTTCCTTTTTTAACTCTTACTTTAGGAAATTGAAAGAAAGCTTGTAAAATTTTATAAGAGGACATCTTCTTGTAAAATTTTATAAAAAAAATATATTTCTTTCCTTTTAAGGGAACCGGCCACCCTTGCTTGGTGCCCAAGCAAGGTGTCCGACCAAATAGAATTAAAATAAAAATCATTATCCAATGATTTGGTGATTGATTCAATCAAGAGGAAAGAAAAGGAAAATAAAAAGGGAAAAGGAAAAACAAGAGGAAGATTTTAATTTTTGTAAAAATTCTTCCCTTATTTTCCTTGGGCAAGTAATATAAAAGAAGGGGTGAGGAGGCCTCATGAGATACAATTCTTATTCTCTTGCTTGGTGGTTCTCTTGGTGTGGCCGACCCTCTCTCTTCTTCCTTTCCCTTGCTCTCTTTTCCTTGGTGGTGGTGGTGGCCGAATATTAGAGGAGGAAGAAGAAATCTCTTGGGTGGTGTTCATCTTGGAGGATCGTCACCCACATGACGTTCAAGGCGAGATGAGAAATACGGCAGAAGATCTCGAGGTCATTAGCATATAAAGAGAAGGTATAATTAGTAATTGTTTTCCGCATCATGCTAATTATTTTACTTTGTATGAATTCCAAACACAAGAGGCATTAGATCTAGTATTTCAAATTAGTTTTTCGAGTTTGTGTTTTCTTTGTTTTCGAATTTGTGATTCAATTGTTCCTTTTGGTTAACCTAGAGTTATTTAAGGAAATTAAATATTAGCTTTCCTTAAAAGTCTTTGTCTAGGAGGTGGTGGTTGCTGCCATATCCAAGAAGGCTATGTGCCTCGCCATGCAGTCTTGGAAGACAATTTTGGAAATTAATATTTAATGGAATTAATAACATAGGTGGATTTGAATCAATAGTGTTAAGTTCCGCTTGTGATTCAAATCTAAATCATTAAGAGCAGATAAGTTAAATTTGTAATCAATGATGTTAAGTTCCGTCAGCGATTTCTAATTTAACTTCTAAAGAACACAATAGGTTATTTAAGGAAAGGTTCGACACTTGTACAAAATTTTTGTATAGTGGAACCGGTACATTTTCTTAGGACTAACAAACAATTGGTATCAGAGCTAGGGTTTGCCTCTGTGTGTTTTAGTTTTCAAATTAATTATGCACATGTCATGCATAATTTAGGCAGGATAATAGTAGGATGTACTAACTTTGTGGTTGCAAGCTCCAACTATTATGACATTTAGATATTATGTGTGATTGGACCGTTGGATATGTCAAGGGCATTATTTTGTATGCATGATTGTATGTATCAAATACAGCTGGAGCTGTATTATTTTTAGAATTATATTTTTTGTTCGATCTAGAATACATGTACATTCCTTTATAGAATATTGGATCGATATATGTAAAATTCTATATTTGTCGCGGATCGTATCTTTGCGAGGCATGATGCTTTTGGAGGACCAGAGACGCAGTGGAATAAGAAGCAAGATAGATGTGACAACTCGACCCGATGGCGGTGGCTAAAGATGGCAGTAGCTAGGGTTAGAGTATATTGAAGACAGTGATGGAAAAGGCCATAATAGTTGCTAAATTAATTTCCAAAATTATTGCATTTATTTACTGTGTTGTTTATGTGCATGTGATGTATGCTAGCATAGCTTAAAATCCTCAATTTTAAATAACTAAGTGGGAGAGGAATTTTAATAAATTCCACGGTCTCCATTACTAGTTTGTAAGTGATGCACACAAACTTGCGCGTTGGCTCTGAGTGCCTTCATCCATATCGGATGAGTTTGTTTGTGGATCACTAGATCAAACTTCCATTTTGGATAACTATAGGAAATTAATTAAGAGCGTGTGATCTTCCCCATCGGAAGGGGCACAATCTTATTAATGGACTAAGTGTTAAGTAATGGTATACACTTAGACACGTCTAATAGTATCCTCCCCATCGGAGTCACTGCTATTATTTGTGTGACCTAAGTAAAACAAACTATTAATTTTATTTGTCATAAAGTTAGGTTGACAAGAATAAAATTAATGGGTAAAAACCTCCTCTTACAAAAGTTTGATTTTGTATACGTCCACACTATCGTGGCATGCAAAATTCACGGTGATTTGAGATGTTGGTTAATTTAAAATAGTATTGTTTGAGGAATCAATATTATTCTAAATTTAGAGTCTTGACCAAAGTTTATTTTTGTGATTCTTAGGATGACTTTCAACCCACTGGCCATTATACTGAAAGAAATCAAACTTACTGGTCCCAATTATATAGATTGGAAAAGGAACCTAGACATTGTTCTTACTCTTGAGAGCTATAAGTTTGTACTGACTGAGGCTCGCCCTGATGCACCTAACGGTGACTCTACCCTAGAGGAGATTGAGTATCATAAGAAATGGGTAAAAGTAGATGAGATGGCACGGTGTTATATTTTGGCTTCAATGTCAAATGTATTGCAACATCAACATCAAGATTTACCAACGACTTATGATATTATGAACAATATCAAAGAATTCTTTGGGCACCAGAGTCGGACTGCTAGGCAAGAGGCAATGAGAAAGTTAATGACAACCACCATGTCTGAGGCGACACTCATAAAGGATCATATCCTCAAAATGATGGCTTATCTGAATGAAATACAAGTCCTTGGAGGAGAAATCGATGGTGAAACCCAGGTCGATATAATTCTCCAAACGCTACCGAGAAGTTTTGAGCAGTTCCGCCTGAACTATAACATGAACAAAAGAGAGTATACGTTGGCGGAACTTCTGACAGAACTACAGGAAGTAGAAGGTATATTTCATCACAGTTCTCAGATTCACTATGCTGAAAATGGTTCTACTTCTAAGTCGAAAGGCAAGAAGAAGAAGAAATAGGTCTTTTCAGCAAAGAGAGTGAATAAACCTCAGAGTACAGGACAAAAGGCTAGAATGAAGAAGCCGAAGGGCCAGTGCTTCATCTGCAAGCAGTCTGGACTTTGGAAGGCGGACTGCCCTCGTAGGAATCAGAACAATAAAGGTATATCTCATGCTCTAGTAGTTGAAATATGTTTAGCGGTGTTATCTACCAGCACCTGGTGTGTAGATACGGGAGCCACTGATCATGTCTACAATTCTTTGCAGGGGTTCCAGGAAACCCGACGACTATTTGAAGGAGAGATAATCGTCTACATGGGCAATGCTACTAAGGTGGCGGCTGGGAGACGTCTACTTATCTTTTGATAGGAATAAAAATTTGATTTTAAGAAATTGTCTTTATGTACCCAGTTTTAGAAAGAATTTAATTTCAGTTTCTAAACTGTATTTGGATGGGTATTCTGTTTCCTTTAGTAACAATGTGGTTATAAAGTGAAATAAGGTGATTATCTGTTCTGGTGCATTACTTGACTATTTATATACTTTAAATCCAATTTCTCCCACAAAGAAAAATATGAAAATTAATAACACATCTTCTAACTTTAATAAGAGAAAAGAACCTTCGGAGATGAACTAAACGTATCTTTGGCATCTACGGCTTGGTCATATTAACTTAAGTAGGATTCAAAGACTCATAGCTAATGGACTCTTGGGTCCATTAGAGTTGGAAAATTTTCCAACCTGTGAATCTTGCTTAGAAGGTAAGATGACCAAGAGACCTTCTAAGGCTATGGGGTATAGAGCCAAAGAAGCGTTAGAACTGGGTCATTCTGATCTGTGTGGTCTTATGTCTATCCAGTAAAGAGGTGGTTTTGAATATTTTGTCTCTTTTATAGATGATTATTCAAAATACGGATACATTTACCTGATGCACCGTAAGTCTGAGTGCTTTGATAAATTCAAAGAGTACAAGACCGATGTGGAGAAACGTCCTGGTAAAAGTATCAAGACACTATGGTCTGATCGTGGTGGCGAATACCTCTTAGGAGAGTTTAGGAATTACTTATCAGAGGCCGGGATTCAATCCCAGTTGTCCGCACCTGGTACACCCCAACAGAATGGTGTGGTAGAACGAAGGAATAGGATTCTTATGGAGATGGTTAGATCGATGATGAGTTATTCAAAATTACCAAATTCGTTTTGGGGATACGCTCTGGAAACGACAGCGCACATTCTGAACTTAGTACCTTCTAAATCAGTATCCTCTACTCTCACAGAATTGTGGAATGGGTGAAAGCCCAGTCTAAGACATATTCGGATTCGTGTTAGTCCAGCACATGTGCTAAATCCAGATGCTGATAAGTTAGAATCTCGTATAGAAGTACGCGTGTTTGTGGGTTATCCCAGAGGAACGAAAGGTGGTTTATTTTATAGTCCTAAAGACCAGAAGGTCATTGTTAGCACCAATGCCCTATTTTTAGAAGAAGTCTATATAATGGACCACAAGCCCAGTAGCAAAATTGTTCTAGAAGAACTTAGAGAGGACACGTCTACTTTAGTACCAACAGTACAAGATGAAGTACCACAAGAGACTGTAACACGTGTCACACATGATACACAACCACCGATAGTGCCTCATCATTGTGGGAGGGTTGTGAGGCAACCTGAGAGATTCATGTTTTTGGGAGAGTCTTCAGACTTGATCCCTGGCAAACATGAACCTGATCCCCGGACATATGACGAAGCACTCCAAGATATAGATGCAGTATCTTGACAAAAGGAAATGAATTCAGAAATAGAATCTATATATTCTAATAAGGTCTGGGAGCTTGTAGAACCACTTGATGGTGTAAATGTCGTTGGATGTAAGTGGATCTACAAAAGGAAAAGAGGGACAGATGGGAAAGTAGAAACCTTCAAAGCAAGGCTTGTTGCGAAAGGGTACAATCAAAAAGAGGGAATCGATTATGAGGAGACCTTTTCACTGGTAGCCATACTTAAGTCTATCCGGATACTCTTATCCATTTCCACTCATATGGATTATGAGATTTGGCAAATGGATGTCAAGACAGCTTTCCTTAATGGAAGTCTTGAAGAAAACATCCATATGAAGCAACCAGAAGGGTTCATTGAAAAGGGCAAAGAGCATCTAGTGTGCAAGCTCAATCGGTCCATTTATGGACTGAAGCAAGCTTCAAGATCTTGGAACATCCGATTTAACGAAGTAATCCAGTCATATGGATTTATTCTGTGTCCGGATGAGTCTTGTGCATACAAGATGTGTAACGGAAACGTGGTGGTATTTCTTGTACTATACGTAGATGATATTTTGTTAATTGGCAACAATGTCAAGGTATTATCGAGCGTAAGGGTATGGTTGTCAAAACAATTTCATATGAAAGACTTACGAGAATGTGCACACATTCTTGGGATCAAAGTCATACGGGATCGCAAGAAAAGAATGTTGTGCCTATCTCAAACTCTATATATAGATAGGATCCTTGCTCGTTTTAGCAAACAGAACTCCAAGAAAGGTTTCTTACCTTTTAGGCATGAAGTAGCCTTATCTAAAGAGATGTCTCCGAAGACATCAAAGGAGATAGAAGAGATGAAGGCAGTTCCTTATGCTTCGGCTGTAGGAAGCCTTATGTATGCAATGCTGTGTACGAGGTCTGATATCTGTTTTGCCGTGGGCATGGTTAGCAGATATCAGAGTAACCCTGGACAAGGACATTGGACTGTTGTAAAGCATATATTAAAGTACCTGAGAAGGACTAGAGATTATATGCTATTCTACCAAGCAGACGATTTACTCCCTGTGGGTTACACGGATTCGGACTTCCAATCAGATAGGGACAATAGTAAGTCTATGTCAGGCTATGTGTTTACTCTAGGAGGTGGAGCCATTGCATGGAGGAGTGTTAAGAAGAAATGCGTCTCGGACTCAACCATGAAAGCTGAGTATATGGTAGCCTCTGAGGCAGCTAAAGAAGTTGTTTAGCTTAGGAACTTTCTAATGAACTTAGATGTGATTCCTGATTTACCCAAAATCATCACAATTTATTGTGATAATAGCGGTGCAGTTGCAAACTCGAAGGAACCACGAGCCCATAAGGCAAGTAAATATATAGAGCGCAAGTACCACCTGATACGAGACATTGTCAAGCGAGGAGAAGTTGTCGTCACCAAGATTGCATCATCAGATAACTTGGCAGATCCTTTCACTAAGGCCCTTCCGGCAAAAGCTTTTGATCGACATATGGAGGGGATGAGAATCAGATGTATGGTAGCAGATATGGCAGCTTCGTCTTTTAGTATAAGTGGGAGATTGTTAGAGTGTATACTAAAAGCCTAGCTTTTGTAAACATTTATTTTTGAAATAAAATAATCACATTGGTCAATATCTACATTTATTTGTTAAATGTAATTGTTCAATTAATTTATATAGTAGACAACATGGTGTGTGGTGTCACACACAGAAGATCATGTTGTCGGTTCTTTATAAATTATAAACAGTTGCTCATGACTAAGATGGAAAGGAACAAACCATCGAAATAGTCGTAGTGCAATTAAGTATTAGTTTATCTTGATTAATAAATTACATTGGTACACTCTAAGTGTATTGAGTAGGACCATTTTAGGTAAGTTATTTTTGTACTGACTTAATAAAAGAACTAGACCATAGTTATTAAGGAAGTGTGTGCTCTTAATCCCAATATAATAACAAGCACATTTATTTAATATTTATTTCTTTGACTTATCAAAGGTGAGGTTTAGCTCGATAAATCAATATGCCCGATAAGTTGAGAAATGATATTACTTAGAGTGTGTGTTGTTGATTATAGAAGGAAAACGTGTCCTAGTTATCTAGGTTGAGAATGCCCCCAAGAGGAGCTCATAAGGATTGCCATGTTAAACCCTGTAGGTGCACTTAGTCCGACATGACAATGAAGTTGAGTGGTACTACTCTTGGAGCAAGATATTAATTAAGTGAGTTGTCAATAATTTACTTAATTAGTGGGCATTCGTTATCTTAAACACAGGGAGACTAACACACTCATGATAAGAAGGAGCCCATAATGTAATTTGGGATTGGTGCGGTAGTGCGATAATAACTCTATAGTGGAATGAGTTATTATCGATGAACTTGAGTTGTGTGTTCGGGGCGAACACGAGTTACTCAAGCTCATCGGAAGGCCTAAACCAATTTCTCCTCTAGGTCCCTGTCGTATCCTCATTAAAGCCTCAAGTCCATCCAAATATAAGTATATCTTGGTGTCCAAGAAGGGCGGCCGTCCAATGCTTGGTGACCAAGCAAGGGCAGTCCACATCCTGTTCTATGGGGCCGACCCTATTGTTTGGTGACCAAACAAGTAGGGGCCGGCCATATTAATTCAAACAAGGAGGGGTGTTTTGAATTTTTAAAATCTTCTTTTTGTAAAAAACTATAAGTTTTAAAAGAGAGATTTTAAATTTAAAAACTTTCCTTATTTGAATTAGGCCACATGTTTTAAAAGAAAGTTTAAAACTTTCCTTTTTTTAACCATCCTCATGGTTTAGAAAAAAAGGAAGAGAAGTTTTAAAATTTAAATTTTCTATCACCATGTTAAAAAAGGAAATTTTATAAGAGAAGTTTTAAATTTTAAAACATGGTTTTAAATTTTAAAACTTTCCTTTTTTTAACTCCTACTTTAGGAAATTGAAAGAGAGCTTGTAAAATTTTATAAGAGGATTTCTTCTTGTAAAATTTTATAAAAAAATATATTTCTTTCCTCGTCTGGGGTTCGGCCACCCTTGCTTGGTGCCCAAGCAAGGTGGCCGACCAAATAGAATTAAAATAAAAATCAATATCCAATGATTTGGTGATTGATTCAATCAAGAGGAAAGAAAAGGAAAATAAAAAGGGAAAAGGAAAAACAAGAGGAAGATTTTAATTTTTGTAAAAATTCTTCCCTTATTTTCCTTAGGCAAGTAATATAAAAGAAGGGGTGAGGAGGCCTCATGAGACACAATTCTTATTCTCTTGCTTGGTGGTTCTCTTGGTGTGGCCGACCCTCTCTCTTCTTCCTTTCCCTTGCTCTTTTTTCCTTGGTGGTGGTGGTGGCCGAATATTAGAGGAGGAAGAAGAAAGCTCTTGGGTGGTGTTCATCTTGGAGGATCGTCGCCCACACGATGCCCAAGGCGAGGCGAGGAATACGGCAGAAGATCTCGAGGTCATTAGCATAGAAAGAGAAGGCATAATTAGTAATTATTTTCCGCATCATGCTAGTTTTTTTTCTTTGTATGAATTCCAAACACAAGAGGCATTAGATCTAGTATTTCAAATTAGTTTCTCGAGTTTGTTTTTTCTTTGTTTTCGAATTTGTGATTCGATTATTCCTTTTGGTTAACCTAGAGTTATTTAAGGGAATTAAATATTAGCTTTCCTTAAAAGGCTTTGTCTAGGCGGTGGTGGTTGCTCCCATATCCAAGAGAGTCATGTGCCTCGCCATGCAGTCCTGGAAGATAATTTTGGAAATTAATATTTAATAGAATTAATAACATAGGTAGATTTGCATCAATAGTGTTAAGTTCCGTTTGCGATTCAAATCTAAACCATTAAGAACAGATAAGTTAAATTTGGAATCAATGATGTTAAGTTCTGTCTGTGATTCCGAATTTAACTTCTAAAGAACACAATAGGTTATTTAAGGAAAGGTTTGACACTTGTACAAAATTTTTGTACAGTGGAACAGGTACGTTTTCCTAGGACTAACCAACAATGCCGAGCTATATCAGAACATACACTCAAAATAGGCAACAATTTATACATCTATTCAATGAAAATTCAGGTTCTTGCTCAGATATAGACACACAACAATGTATCTAGCTCAAAAGTTAGATCTACACATATCGAAATGTAATCTAGACAAATAAATTCATGTTCATAAGGAAAGCCTACTTGCAAGCATTTCAACAAACAGAATAAGTACCATACATGCTTCATCTAATAAGGAAATTGGTAATTCAATAGAGTTTACAATATCTACACATTACAATTACTTCCTACATCCTAAAACAATAGAAAGCTACTCCATAATTGGAAGAACTACAATCCAAGAACTCAAATCTATAAGAATTTCAAGAACCCTAAGGAAGGGGAGAAGAAACTTGTCCTTAAAGTCAAGTGAAGCCCTTGAATGCACATCTTGGAGTGCCAATGAGGATGGAGCAGTAGGACGACCTCGGATCGCCCATATAAGGCCTCCTGATGCAAAGATTTGACCTAGATGGTCCCTTCACACCTTGGATCTTCCTACCAGATACAAAGGGATGAAGCGCCCCTTATATAAAGGTGAGGGAACAGGGTGGTCATGCATTAGGACACAGCTCGTGCCATTTAGCACGGGGCAGGCCACCCTCTGGCTATTTGGTTGTGTCATTTTGCATAGCCAGAGCCAAGTTAGTTCTAGCTTTGGTGACCTGGCCATGCCATTTGGAACGACCAAATCATTCTCTAGCTTTTGTCCGTGCCAAATGGCATGACCAAAATAGAGTCTTCTATGTTTAGCCCTTTTGGGTCGTGACATTTGGCATGGCCTGATTTTCAAACATGCTTTTGGAGACATGGTCGTGCCTCCAGACACTCAAAATGGGCAATAATTTATACACCTATTCTATGAAAATTTAGGTTCATGCCCTGATATAGACATACAACAATGTATCTAGCTCAGAAGTTAGATCTACTCATACAAAAATGTAATATAGATAGATAAATTCATGTTCATAAGGAAAGCCTACTTGCAAGCATTTCAACAAACAAAATAAGTACCATACAAGCTTCATTAAATAAGGAAATTAGTAATTCAATAGAGTTTACAATATCCATACATTACAATTACTTCTTACATCCCAAAACAATAGAAAGCTACTCTATAATTGGAAGAACTACAATCCAAGAACTCAAATCCATAAGAATTTCAAAAATCCTAAGGAAGGGGAGAAGAAACTTGTCCTTAAAGTCAAGTGAAGCCCTTGGATGCACATCTTGGAGTGTCGATGAGGATGGAGCAGTAGGACGACCTCGGATCACCCATATGAGGCCTCCCGGTGCAAAGATTTGACCTAGATGGTCCCTTCACGCCTTCGATCTTCTTACCGGATACAAGGGTATGAAGCACCCCTTATATAAAGGTGAGGGAACGAGGTGGCTGTGCCTTAGGACACAGCTCGTGCCATTTGGAATGGGGCTGGCCACCCTCTGGCTATTTGGTTGTGCCATTTGGCATAACCATATCCTAGTTGGTTCTAGATCTGGTGATCTGGACGTGCCATTTGGCACAACCAAATCTTTCTTTGGCTTTTGGCCGTGCCAAATGGCACGGACAAAACAGAGTCTTCTTTGTTTAGCTCTTCTGGGCCGTGCCATTTGGCATTACTTGATTTTCAAACATGCTTTTGGAGACATGGTTGTGCCTCCAAGCACGACCCCAACCAATTTTGTTCTGGAAAAAGGCATGGGCAGATTCCTAGCCGTGCCATTTGGCACGACCATGGCTATTTGTGCTCTGGTTCTTCTTCTTGTCCGTGTCATTTGGCACAGCCCATGTCTTCACTACTTCCTTGGCCATGGCTCAAGGCATGGCCAGACCCAATTTTCATCTGGAATGACTTGGGCACTCCAATCCTTGCTTTTCTCTCCATGGGGTAGACAATGCTAGGTCATGGTCCTCTCCGAATGATCTTCTTTTGCATCTTTAGAATCCATTTTCTTTCCAAACTGCTCCTGAAAGTGAAAATAAACATAGAGGATATTTTTGGACATAAAATAATAATTATGTTGAAATTATCATGATAAAATGTGCAAAATTATAAATCATAGGCAATTAATACA
Organism: Zingiber officinale; assembly: GCF_018446385.1. Classification (NCBI taxonomy): domain Eukaryota; kingdom Viridiplantae; phylum Streptophyta; class Magnoliopsida; order Zingiberales; family Zingiberaceae; genus Zingiber; species Zingiber officinale. Next base: position 87,851,171 of record NC_055987.1, on the reverse strand, counting down.
AAAAGATATGTGTTAAATAATATAAAATAACATATATAATTTACACACATCACACCTCAAACTAAAACTTTTGCTTGTCCTCAAGCAAACTCTGCAATCTAGGTTCATGAGCTAAAAATATATATCCCTAGTGATTTTATTCAATTCTATCAAGATAGTAAAACTAATTAGCATCATAAAAAATGATCTACAATAAAGCGCTTCATTGTTATCAAGTAAAATTCTATAGTCTAGAAGCATGTTTATGAGTAGGTGCATCATAATCCTTGGTGAATCAATTTAAATCTATTCAATCATTTCAATAATGAGCATGACCATAAATGTATTTAACTAGCCTAAGAATGAGTTCTCCATGCTCAGTGCAAAACATGGCCTAAATTTCTCAAGTATCAATTCCTAGTCTTAGTGAAGTCATCATTGAATCCTCTTTTCCTTTTATTCTTAGCAATAAATATAGCTTGGTTCATCTATCTTAAATCTACCTAAGGTTTAAAGAATGAGCTCGATAATAAGAGAAATCTAGTGTTCATTTCCCAAGTAACCAAGCTCAGTCTCAAAGGGGCAAACAACTAGTTTCCACTCATGACAATAAATTTTTCAATCCCTTATTTTATCAATCATTTTTTTTGGTGTTTTAGACAATTTCACATTTGTAACTATGCAACTGGTGGGATTTTTATTTTTCTAAATGAGCTTTAATGTTAAAAGCATTAATCTAGTGACCAAGATGTAGTTAAGAAAACACCATGAGAATTCAAGTACTCATCAAGTCTAATGAATCATGACTATTTTTAGAACCTTCAACTATCAAAATTATTAGTATTAGCCCTAGTATCAATTATGAGATGATTGTAAAGAGCTCCTTGTGTTTCATGTTTCATTATTAATGAAAGGCAAAGTTGGTTATTATATTTATTTCAATTCAGTACCGAATGAATAAGTATAATAATATCCTAGAGTAGGAGATTCTAATATATAATATATCAATTGGTTGAATTGATAGTGAGATATTGTAGATATACATAGAACACTACTCTTAACTATTTCTAGTCAAGCATTAATATGCAAGGATAATATTAATGCGTTGAGACTAACATGTAGGTCAACGGATGACTTAATCTCACAAGTCATGGATATAAGATATCAGGTTGACACATGGGTATATATTAGAGAATATATAATGAATGACCTACCATGAGAATGTTTCATGGATTGTTATATGAGTGTCATAAAAATTCTCATGTGACTATTGCCATGAATAGTCCTTAAACATGACGTCACTATGGTTTCCTACATAAGGCGTTGTATACTTTGGTATCGGCAAACATCACCTGTAACAGGGTGGACTATAAAGTTGATCACTGGGTATGCTATAACTTATGTGGAGGGATGTGAGTGATGTAGATGGGATCTATCCCTTCCATATAATGGAAGTGATATCTGTGGGCCCCTTGATTAGTAGGACACAAGAATGCATGCCCATGCTCAAATGAGTCAATATGAGATATTGAGCTTATTTGATTGAGTATATGTACTTAGAGATCAAGAAACATAAAGATTGATAAGAGGATGATATGTTCTATGCCTCATTGATCAATCTAGATATCAAGGCTAGAAGGATTGAGTCATATAAGATAATAGTCACGGAAAGGATAGGTCGGATCTCGACATTCTCATCACTTGAGTAGCAATGATGCATTGCTAGATGCCACTCATTACTTATGTATCTAAAATGATTTTAGATATATTTCCAATGTTACGAGAGCCTATTGGGTCACACACAAAGAGCATGTTGATTTGGAGATGGATTATGGGGTTAAGTTTAATCCAAATTATACACATTGAGTTAGACTCGAATGAATTCAGATTAGACTTATTGAGTAATGGGTTAGACTCATTGGTTTATTGGGTTAATAGTTTATTGGGTTAATGGTTAATCCAATATTCTAAATCCAACCCATTAAGATTAATGAATATTAATAGAGATTAATTAATATATTATCATTAATCAAAAGGAAGATCAAGAGACAAAAATGTTTTGTATTTATTGGATGAATACAAAAGCCATTTATAAAAGTATCCTTTAGGTGAAGTAACCTCTTTTTTGTAAAGTAACCTTTTGGTGAAGTAACCTATTTGGTAAAGTAACCCTTTTGTGAAGTCACCTTATATAGATGAAGTGACCTTTTGGGTGATGTGATCTTCTTGGTTTTTGCTCTTCTTCCTTCTTTCACTCTTGGCCGAAACTTCCACAAGAGGTTGCTAGCACAACCTTTGGTTGTTTCTTTCTTCATTTCATGAGTTCATGAGACAGACGGAGAACATGTTTGTGTGGGTACCATAGAGGCACGGACGTGTTGATCGCGCTGAGATCTACATCCTAAAGAAGCGTTGTTGTCGGGATTGTGAAGGGAATGCAACAAAGGTATATATCTTTTAACAAAACTTAGTATATGGTTTCCTTTGCACGGATCTTCTTGATAGGAACTTATTTTTTCGCTGCGCTTTTTGGCGTGTTTAGCACTATAGTTCCTTACAGTGGTATCAGAGCTACTTGCAAAGGCATATACTTAGTTGTAGTAGATTTTTATATGTGATATAGAAATGCATGAGATTTATTATGATTTATGTGATTATGAGTAAGATTTAGGCCAATGGTCTTGGCTAAAGTTTTATGGGTAGCGAGGTCTCGGGCATGGAAATAACTCATACAATGAGTATGCAACTTCTGGGGTGCTGCCCCCTCATCCCGCAAGGGGCACTGCCTCCTTGACCCCCGCCCGATAACCGGCTAGTGGGGCCACCGTGGCATTGCGACTCATAAGTCTTTGTTTAAATCATAGTAGATTTTATGTCATAAAATATTGTGAATGTTGTGTGACATGGTGAATGGTTATGGCCCTTAATCTTGATGTGATTGGATGTGTGTTGTAATTCATAATACAACCTGTGTGTCATGCCTCTCCCTTTTCTTTCTTGTTGTAAATTTAGACTACCGTCGAATGTAACTCAAGGTTTCATTAGGTTTTGTAATGTACAAATTAGAGAAGAACAAGTCTACTAGACAATAGTGAAAAGGGATAAGGACTACAACACACGACGACCGTGGAAGCACTTGGAGAAGATGCTCTGACTTAGGTTGACCTTATGATCTTCTCATTGGTTTGAGAGAATCATAGAAAATGGGGCCATAACCATGTCATGTTTTATTTGATGCATATATGTGATGTATGCCATGATATGTTATGTGATGTGTGTATAGTTTAATCATGATTAGGTCTCTTTTATATATGGCTACCAAAGTTTGGTGCTCACTTCTAGCTCGATCAATTATAGTCAGGTTTTTCCAAAGGAAAGTGATTCGATTTATCTTGCTAGAGTGCGATAGGACAATTGTGATGTCCGACTATTAAACTTTGGGTGTGACTTAACTAAGTTGAGAACTTAGAGGCATATCCTATATGATGAAATTCAAATTATACTAGTATTGGGCGATTAGACAAAGCTAACTCAAGATAAGTTATAATGTGGATTTCATAAGATGGGCAAATGAACAAATAGTCTTGTTCACCCAATGATACAAGAGTTACATATGATGTAATTGGTAAACATTGCCTACCTATGTTATACTAAGTCTTGGGTGATTAGCCAAAGCTAACTCAAGATGAGGTATAATATGGATCTTGTCCCACATGAATGTCAACGCGATCGGACTTGGAGCTAGTAGTGTGGATAACACCACATCCATGACTTGCTCCTACCAAAATTTTACAATTCAATGGAAGAATCATTTAATTAAAGGCCTAATTAAATGACCTAAATATGATACTTATTTATGTATTTTATTGTTGTAGATCACCATGTCGTCAAATACGTTGAATACTCTCTCTCTACGATCTGTCCTTGATAAGGACAAACTCAATGGAGCTAACTTCCTAGACTAGTACAGAAATCTGAGAATAGTTCTCAAGCAAAAAAGAAAACTGTACGTCCTAGAGCAGCCCATTCCTGAAGAATGCCCATGACTGTCACTAGAGCTGATAATGATGCTTATAAGAAGCATCACGATGATGCATTAGATGTATCATGCCTTATGCTCGCCACCATGAACTCTGAGCTTTAGAAGCAGCATGAAAACATGGATGCTTATGATATGGTTGAACATCTTAGACAATTATATCAAGGACAAGCAAGACATGAGAGATTTGAGATCTCCAAGGCTCTATTTCAATACAGAATGCAAGAAGGAAGTCCCGTAGGGCCATATGTGCTCAAAATGATTGGGTATATGGAGAACCTACAACGATTGGGATTTTCACTAGGCCAAGAATTGGCCACTGACCATATTTTGCAATCATTGCCTAAAAGCTACAGTCAATTTGTCATGAATTATAACATGAATGAATTTGACAAGTCATTGCCTGAGATGTTGAGTATGTTGAGAACTACTGAACTCAACCTTAAGAAGGTAAAACCTAGTACCATTTTGATGGTGCCAAAGGGCAAAGGCAAGTGTAAGCCTAAATGTAAGGGTAAGACCCAAGCCAAAGGTGGGGTTGCTAAGGAAGGAACTTGCTTCCACTGTGGTGAAAATGGACACTGGAAGCAGAACTGCAAGTTATACCTAGAGGAAGTGAAACGAAAGAGAAGTAAGACTTCGACCATAGGTATAAATGTTATAGAAGTTAATCTATATATTTTTTCTTCATGGGTATTAGATACTGAGTGTGTATCTCACATTTGTACTAATGTGTAGGGGCTGAGAAATAGTAGATCTTTGACAAAGAGCGAAGTGGATCTATCAGTAGGCAATGGTGCAAGAGTTGCTGCTATAGCTGTAGGAATATATTCCTTATCTTTGCCCACTGTGCTTGTTTTAGAACTTGAAAAGTGTTGTTATGTGCCTGCCTTAACTAAGAACATCATATCCGTTTCTTGTTTGTATAAGAAAGGATTATCATTTGTAATAAAGGATAAATGTTATTCTGTTTATTTCAATAAAATGTTCTATTGTAGTGCACATCTTGTAAATGGACTCTATGTTCTAGACTTTGACAACCCAATCTATAACATAAATACCAAACAGTTCAAGTCTAATGATTTGAACTAAACATATCTCTGGCATTGTTGCTTAGGCCACATAAATGAGAGTCACATATCCCAATTCCATAAGGATGGACTTTTGGACTCATTTGATTTTGAATCATATGAGGTATGCGAATCTTGTCTTCAAGGCAAGATGACAAAAATACCGTTTAGTGGACATAACGAAAGTGTTGGGACCTAAAAGTAGCTAGAGGGGGGGTGAATAGCTCGTCGCGTACTCGTGGTCGGCATTGCTTGTTTCTTCAAAGATGTGCAGCGGAAATATACAAGAAACAAACTCACACAACGCTAACAAGGATGGTTTACTTGGTATCCACCTCACAAGAGGTGACTTGTCCAAGGATCCTCACCTACTCACGCACCCTCCACTATGAATAACACTCCTTTATGGTAACTACCAAAGGTGGAGAAGCCCTACAACACTCTCAATACAAGAAGAAGAAAGGGAAATACAAGATGAGCAAAAGCTTACAAGATGTACAATAAAAACCCTAACCCTAACTTCTTTTTCTTGCTTTTGATCCGCCTATTGACTTGGAAGAGCCTCCAAGAATCTTCAAGAACTAGCGATCTGGAGCTTGGAGAGAGCTGTGGAGGTGCTGGAGAGTATCGGGAGTGAAAAGTTCAAGCGCTACTGAAGGAAACGCTCGCCTGCAACTAAATACGATGTCAACGGTCGGATCCCGATCAATTGGATTGCTCCCAATCGATCGGGGAGGCTTTGGATCGATCAACCGATCAATTCAGAGTGCCTCTGTGCTTTCTGGAATAGACTGGATCGATCGGCTAATCGATCCAGGGCTTATCGCGCACAAACAGCAGCTCCCAATCGATCCACTGATCGATTGGGACATCTGGATCGATCCACGGATCGATCCAAAGAGGTTCTGTTCGTGGGGACTCACCGGCTCGATCAGCTGATCGATTGGGCATGATCCAATCGATCGGCTGATCGATCCAGATCTGCTGGATCGATCGGCTGATCAATCCAGATCTGCTGGATCGATCGGCTGATCGATCCAGATCTGCTGGATCGATCGGCTGATTGATCCAGATCTGCTGGATCGATCGGCTGATCGATCCTGATCTGCTGGATCAATCCGCTGATCGATCCAGATCTGCTGGATCAATCCAGATCTTAGTTTTTACCCAAAAATAAGTCCAAAGCCCCCTAAACCAACATCCAGTCAACCATGACTTGTTGGTACATAAAACCTAGCATCCGGTTACCCTTGACCAGCTAGGACTCTCTCACCAAGTGTTTGGTCAAACCCTTTGACCCACTTGGACTTTTCTCCATCGTGCCAAGTATCCGGCCACTCCCTTGACCTAGTTGGACTTCTTCTTTCTTGCCAAGTATCCGGTCAATCCCTTTGACCTACTTGGACTTTCACCAGATGTCTGGTCAACCTTGACCCATCTGGATTTCCCCGTGCCTGGCTTCACTCACTAGGACTTCCCTTCTGCCTAGCTTCACTCACTAGGACTTCTCTTCTGCCTGGCTTCACTCACCAGGTCTTTCACTTAGCTTCACTCACTAAGATTTTCACTTCTGCCTGGCTTCACTCACCAGGACTTTCACCTAGCTTCACTCACTAGGATTTTCTATCTGCCTAGCTTCACTCACTAGGTCTTTCACCTGGCTTCACTCATCAGGATTTTCCTTCTGCCTAACATCCCAGTTAGGACTTCTCAGTCAAGTATCTGGTCAACCTTAACCTACTTGACTCTTCTTCAATCAACCTGATCAGACCCTGATCAGAGGGAAATTGCATGAAACAATCTCCCCAAATGGACAACTGCACCTGCACTTGTCCATATCATCGAAGTCTTGTATTGTCAAACATTGAAACCCAAACCAAGACTCAAGCTTGGTCAACCAGGTCAACCTTGACCTGAGGGATATTGCACCAACAATCTACCCCTTTTTGATGTTTGACAATACCTCATTTAAGTTAGGCTAATCCCATAACCTCAACTTCCTTCATTCCACTAGGTAATGAAAGTGTAAGTTAAACCGTACATTTTCCTACTAAGAAGGCAAACTCCCTCCTAGATAATGCAGACCTAACTTAAACCCTACATTCTCCCCCTATTGGCACACATCAACAAATTCACTTGTTGAAAATTCTCCCCTTTGAGACTCTCCCCCTGAAGAGTTGCTCATCGTTGTTCACAACTTCACTCGTTGTGATCAACACGATAATGAAGGTCCCATACCCTTCATTATCAACCCTACATTTTCCCCCAATGTAGACAAATGCCCAACCTTGAGCATTTATAACTTAAACAATGAAGATATCCACTCTCCATTTTAATCCAATGCTCAACCTTGAGCATTTTACTTGAAAGAAGGTTAACCACCTTCCAAGGTTCATGAAAAATAATTTTCATGTCTTTAAAGAGTACCTCCCCCTAAAGACATGGTCGTACCTTCTGTCATTGCACGAACAATGACTTGGAATCCCTAAACCTTTAGGAAACCCAAATTTAGAAGTTTTGAGGTTCAAAAGCTCAAAATTTGAATCAAACCTCAACCTAAACTTCAATTTAATCTTCCCCAACCAATCCATCTTTGTTTTCAACATGAAAACACCCTTTTTATGTATACAAATGTATTTTGATGGGTTTGGAATGGTTACCTCAACTAAACCTGGTTTGGAATGCTGAAATCAGGCTTTCCCAGCCAAAATCAGCTTCCTCAATCGATTGGAGTTGGGTCCCAATCGATTGAACTACTTTGAATCGATCCACTGATCGATTCATCCAGTCTGGATCGATCGGTGGATCGATCCAGCGAGCTTCTGCTCACGGGATTTGCCTTCCCAATCGATCGCCCGATCGATTGAGGCACTCCAATCGATTGGGTGATCGATTGGAGTTCTGATAGTTGCTGAAATTTCATTTCAGTCAACTTCAGAAACCCCTAGAAAAATCTACAAAAATACAAAAATTATGAAAATTTGTGTAGACATTATTTAGGGCATATATTATCATGGAAAAATAATTTTATAAGAAAATACTTCATATTTTCCAAGATTGACACAAACTAGAGAACTTGCAAAAACTTTAGTGTTTTCTTCTAGTTCGTGCTCAACTATGCAATGATGATTACTATCAAAGATAATCTTCATCAAGGTTTGCCAAAAGCATTTTAAAATGATTTTCAAAACCAATATCCCACCATGTTCCTTGGGCTTAATGCACATGACTTGTACATTAGCTTTCCCAATTATGGGAAAACACATAACTATGTGTTTTGATGAACTTAAAACTCAAATAAATGCACTAAATCAACATGTTGAGTTTTGTTCATCATCCTAACATCTCACTTGTATCTATTGTGCACAAAACACATACAAGTCATCTTATAGGTCTTTGTGAGATGTAAAATTTGGTTTTGCCCTAATCTAGGGATCATGCATATCTATCTAGGCATTTTGTGGATATTGAACATCCACCTAGGATGTCACTTGTTGACTTGTTGATAAATGCCATTTGTCCTTTATTTTAAGGAAATAAGCATAATGCATGATAATTTTATGACATACATCAAAAAGAAATAATTTTCAAAAGAAAATTTTCTTATAACTACATGATGTATGTATGGCATGACATGGTATTTTTGTATTTTCATGATAAGGCATGAGTGCAAAAATAAAACATGATTTCATGGCATATAATGGGCAAACAATCATGGCAAAGTCTAGCATAAATAAAATACCTAGATTACCTATCTAAGTCTCCTTAATCTTAGCTAATTCTAAAACTTAAACCCTAGATTGCCCAAAGTGCTTCAAGAGAGTGCCAAAACCTAAATGGGCATTTCTAATTCTCTTGATTAATTTATGTCAATTGAAATTAAGCTTATTTCTCAAATGTTGGCATATTTCATTTTTCCACAAGAGTAGCACTTTAAATTAAGGCTTAGATTTGCCTTAAAATACTAAGAAAATATCAAAATCCCAACTTGGTCTTTCTTATATTTTCCCAAATTGTGCCAAATAAAATTAAAATCAATATCTTCAATTTTGGCACACTTTACTCTTCCAAAGAGTAAATCATAAATCTATTTCATTTTCAAAGGTTAATAATAACCTTGAAAATGCTCCTTGAGTGTCAATTTCTTCAAAGTTGGGTTAACTACCCTTCTTCTTAGAGTTGACACTCTCTAACCCATCTATGGGGTAGAGAAAATGCTCCTAGGAACCCAATACCTATTGGTGCTCCTTGGATGCTCTAGGTATTCACTAGGGATAACTTCCCTAGATACCTTCCTAGTGACCTTGTTTGGCTTCTTAGAATCCTTGGTCACCTTTTCTAGGTCAATCCTAGGGATTGCTTCCCTTGTGACCTTGTTTGTGACTTTCTTAGACTTCTTAGAAGTCTTAGTCACGTTTGTCATTGAAAAAATACTTCTAGGGATAACTTCCCTTGTATCCTTGACTCGACCTCTAGACTTAGGGTTGGTTCCATAGCTATATGGAACCCTATGGTAAGTAGGTACATCCTTTTTGATTTTAGGTTTGTATCCCAACCCTCTATGACCCTTGGATGACCCTTGTTGTCCTAAACCTAGATTTTGCTCATTTTACCCTTTAAGGATATTTTCCATCCTTTTTAGGGTCTTTTCTAGTTTGTCAAGTCTTGACCTCAAGACTTGATTTTCCATCACTAAGTCCTTAGTTTTTGGTTTTTCATTAAATCCATGAGTATTTTTGTTTCTAGACTTGTAGCTAAAATCCTTAGAGTTCTTGCCTAGACGTTTATCTACATTCCTGGCCCTAAGTGTAGTGGTTTTAGCATGAAAAGCTACATGATTTTCTTTAACTTTATCATGCATCCTATTTTCATGGTAAATAGCATTAAAATGATATAGGTTAGTACTAGCATGCTCTTTACCATAACTTAAAGTGGTAGGCTCAATAAAAGTTACCTTTCTTTTTACCTTGGAGGCTCCCCCTTGAATTTAGCTTCCTCCAAGAGACTTGACCACCTTCTTCTTCCCCTTGGGGCATTGACTTCGGTAATGCCCCTTTTGGTTGCACAAGAAGCACACAATGTGCTCCTTGCTCTTCTTTGTTCCGGGGATGGTCTCCTTGTGCTTCTCCTTGCTTTTGTGTGCCACTTGGCCCTTCTTCTTGGCCAATTTAGGGCATTTACTTTTGTAATGCCCCTTTTCCATACATTCAAAGCATATAATATGATTTTTATTATTAATTGAAATTGTTATACCTTTGCTTGTAGGGGTGGCATCTTCTGTTAGAGTGTATACTAAAAGCCTAGCTTTTGGTATAAACATTTATCTAGAAATAAGAATCACATTGGTCAAATGTCTACATTTGTGATAAATGTAGTTGTTCAATTAATTTATATTGTAGATAACATGGTGTGTGGTGTCACACACAGAGGATCATGTTATCAGTACCTTATAAATTATAAACAGTAGCTCACGACCAAAATGGAAAGGAACAAACCATTAGAAGGTCGTAGTGTAATTAGGTATCAGTTTATCTTGACTGTATAATTACACTAGTACACTTAGAGTGTATTGAGTAGGACCATTTGAGGTCGTTTCTTTTATACTGATTTTATAAAGAAACAAAGACCTCGGTTATTATGGAAGTGTGTGCTCTTAATCCTGATATAATAACAAGCACATATATTTGATATTTATTTCTTTAATTTATCAATGGGTGAGATTTAGTTCGATGAATCAATAAGCCCGATAAGTTGGGAAATGGTATCACTTATAGTGTGTGTTGTTGATTATAGAAGGAAACTGTGTCCTAGAGATACTAGGTTGAGAATGTCCCCAAGAGGAGCTCATAAGGATTGTCATGTTAAACCCTGCAGGTGGACTTAGTCCGACATGACGATGAAGTTGAGTGGTACTACTCTTGGAGCTAGATATTAATTAAGTGAGTTGTCAGTAACTTACTTAATTAGTGGACATTTGTTATCTTAAACACAGGGAGACTAACACACTCATAATAAGAAGGAGCCCAAAATGTAATTTGGGATTGGTGCGGTAGTTCAATAATAATTCTCTAGTGGAATGAATTATTATTGATAAAATTAAGTTGTGTGTTCGGGGCGAACACGGGATGCTTAATTTTATCGGGAGACCAAAACCAATTCCTCCTCTCGGTCCCTATCGTAGTCTCTTATTTATAGAGTTCTATACCCACCTATACCCACCTTCTATACCCACCAATAAGCCAAGCTAGCTTGGGAACAAAGCTAGGGCCGGCCTAGGTATAAAATTGGGTGGCCGGCCCTAGCTTGAACCCAAGCTAGTGGGGGCCGGCCAAATTAAATTAAAAAGGGATTTTAATTTTAATTTTTATTATGTGGAAGAAATAATTTATTAAAGAGAATTAAAATTAAAATATCTCTCTTGTAAAAGATCAACAAAAGATTAAAGAAAGAGATTAAATCTCTTTCCTTATTTGTAGATTGGTGAGATATTTTATTTTCTCTTTAAAATTATCCACATGTTGATAAAATTAAAATTATAGAAATTTCCTTTTATCAACCATGAAGAGATTTTTAAAGAGAAATTTTTTTTTTAAATTTCCGGAAACAAATTAGGAAGTTTTAATTTGTTGATTAAAACTTGTCTAATTTATTTCCTCTTGATGTGGCCGGCCATTAGAGATTAATTGGGGAAATATTATTTTATTTTTCTCAATTAAATCATGTCAAGGGAATTATGAAAATTTTATTGTAATTAAATTTCCTAATTTGCCTAGGCCAAGGAATATAAAAGAAGGGGTGAGGGTGCCTTCACAAGAGATAACCTCTATTATTTTCTCTCCCTCTTTTGGTTCCTTGGTGTGGCCGGCCATCCTTTCCCTCTTTTCTTCTTGTGGTGGCCGAACCCTTCTCTTTCCTTGGAGCTCTTGTGGTGGCCGGATACTACTTGGAGAAGAAGAAGAAGAAGGAGAGGAAGCGAGCATCTCTTGGAGCTTGGTTAGTGTTTTGATTTTCTTCCTTGGTGAAGCTTTTTCTTTTGTGGCCGAACCTAGCTAGGAGGAGAAGAAGGTGGTTGGTGGTTTCTCATCTCGGAAGATCGTTGCCCACACAACGTCCGAGGTTAGAAGAGGAATACGGTAGAAGATCAAGAGGTTTTTCTTAAAGGTATAACTAGTAATTTTTCTTTCCGCATCATACTAGTTATTTTTGGAAATAATACTAAATACAAGAGGCATATGATTCTAGAGTTTCGAATTTGTTTTCGATATAGTGTTCTTTTGTTTTTCTTTTCCTTGTGATTTGATTGTTCTTTTCGGTTAACCTAAAGTTATTTTAGGAAATTAAATATTAGCTTTCTATAAAAGGTTTTGTCTAGTCGGTGGTGGTTGCTCCCATATCCAAGAAGGCCATGTGCCTCGCCACGTCAGTACTGGGAACCGATTATGGAAATTAATATTTAATGGAATTAATAACTTAAGGTGACTTGGGTCGAACGTGTTAAGTTCCGCAGGAGATCCAAGTCAAAACCTAAAAGAACAAATAGATTAAGTTTTGGATCAAACGTGTTAAGTTCCGCAGGCGATCCAAAATTTAATTTAAAAGAACACATGGTAGATAGGAAAAGGTTCAGACCTTTGTACAAAATTTTTGTACAGTGGAACCTCTAGGCTTTCCGAGTAGCATCTAACATCTTCTCCTTTTGATCCAGAGGTAGAAGCTTCCTCTTGATCCAAAGATGATACTCCTCCATTTGACTTTGCTTTACTTGTGGAGGTGGAAGCTTCATCATCCTCTTCTTCTTTTGACCCGGATGTAGGAGCTTCTCCTTCTTCTTGATCCGGTGTCACCAAAGATTGCTCCCCCTCAATCCTAGAGGTGGAGGCTTCATCATCTTGTACATGGAACAAGGAGTATGCTCCCTCCTTGTTCCCTTCATTGCATTCCCTTGAAGATGAAGCTTCTTCTTGAACTTCTTCTTTGGAAGTTGAGCATCTCTCAACTTCAAAGTCCTCCTCTTGATCTTGCTCCAATGAGTCGCCCTCTTTGGATTCATCTTGATTCGGTACAGTGGAGGGGATCTCATGAATTGATGCCAACTTGCTCCAAAGCTCCTTGGCATCCTTGAATTCTCCAACTTGAGCCAAAATATTGCTTGGCAATAAGTTGACCAAAAGCTTGGTCACTTTATCGTTTACCTTGCTCCTTTGAACTTGCTCTTGACTCCATTTGCTTTTCTTGAGAGGCTTGCCCTTGGAGTTTGTTGGAGCTTCAAATCCTTCCATGAGAGCAAACCATTGCTCTATCTCCATCATCAAGAAATTTTTGATTCTTGATCTCCAAGAATCGAACCTTGTGGATGTGTACGGTGGAGCCACCCTTGTGTCAAATCCAAGTCCATCTTGGAATTGCATCTTGAAGTTGAGCCTTTTGATGAAGTCTTCGACTTGTAGAATTTCTTCAACTTCTTAACCCTCTAGCTTTGCTTGTTTTGCTTGCCCCTTCCGGCGATGATTCCGGTGAAGAGCGGCCTCGCTCTGATACCACTTGTTGGGACCTAAAAGTAGCTAGAGGGGGGTGAATAGCTCGTCGCGTGCTCATGGTCAGCGTTGCTTGTTTCTTCAAAGATGTGCAGCGGAAATATACAAGAAACAAACTCACACAACGCTAACAAGGATGGTTTACTTGGTATCCACCTCACAAGAGGTGACTAGTCCAAGGATCCTCACCTACTCACGCACCCTCCACTATGAATAACACTCCTTTATGGTAACTACCAAAGGCGGAGAAGTCCTACAACACTCTCAATACAAGAAGAAGAAAGGGGAAATACAAGATGAGCAAAAGCTTACAAGATGTACAATAAAAATCCTAACCCTAAATTCTTTTTCTTGCTTTTGATCCATCTCTTGACTTGGAAGAGCCTCCAAGAATCATCAAGAACTGGCGATCTGGAGCTTGGAGAGAGCTGTGGAGGTGCTGGAGAGTATCGGGAGTGAAAAGTGCAAGCGCTACTGAAGGAAACGCTCGCCTGCAGCTAAATACGATGCCAACGGTCGGATCCCGATCGATTGGATTGCTTCCAATCGATCGGGGAGGCTTTGGATCGATCAACCGATCAATTCAGAGTGCCTCTGTGCTTTCTGGAATAGCCTGGATCGATCAGCTGATCGATCCAGGGCTTATCGCGCACAAACAACAGCTCCCAATCGATCCACTGATCGATTGGGACCTCTGGATCGATCCACGGATCGATCCAAAGGGGTTCTGTTCGTGGAGACTCACCGGATCGATCAACTGATCGATTGGGCATGATCCAATCGATTGGCTGATCGATCCAGATCTGCTAGATCAATCCACTAATCAATCCAGATCTGCTAGATCAATCCGCTGATCAATCCAGATCTTGGTTTTTGCACAAAAATAAGTCCAAAGCCCCCTAAACCAACATCCAGTCAACCATGACTTATTGGTACATAAAACCTAGCATCCGGTTACCCTTGACCAGCTAGGACTCTCTCACCAAGTGTCTGGTCAAACCCTTTGACCCACTTGGACTTTTCTCCATCATGCCAAGTATTCGGTCACTCCCTTGACCTACTTGGACTTTTCCTCATCGTGCCAAGTATCCGGTCACTCCCTTGATCTACTTGGACTTTTTCTTTCTTGTCAAGTATCCGATCAATCCCTTTGACCTACTTGGACTTTCACCAGATGTCTGGTCAACCTTGACCCATCTGGATTTCGCCGTGCCTGGCTTCACTCACTAGGACTTCCCTTCTGCCTAGCTTCACTCACTAGGACTTCTCTTCTGCCTGGCTTCACTCACCAGGTCTTTCACCTAGCATCACTCACTAGGATTTTCTATCTGCCTTGCTTCACTCACTAGGTCTTTCACCTAGCTTCACTCATCAGGATTTTCCTTCTGCCTAACATCCCATTTAGGACTTCTCAGTCAAGTATCTGGTCAACCTTGACCTACTTGACTCTTCTTCAATCAACCTGATCAGACCCTGATCAGAGGGAAATTGTACCAAAAAATCTCCCCAAATGAACAACTGCACCTGCACTTGTCCATATCATCGAAGTCTTGTATTGTCAAACATTGAAACCCAAACCAAGACTCAAGCTTGGTCAACCAGGTCAATCTTGACCTGAGGGATATTGCACCAATAGAAAGAGCTAATGAGTTGTTAGTGTTGGAACCCCAAGGTTGTTTTGGTGTGATCAATAAGTTAAGTTAGGTCCTGTGTGTTTCTAACCTAGTGTCTAAGTGTGCAGGAGCTTTGGAGCACAGGTAGTCGAGCGAAAGACGCAGCCAGTGAGAAGGACGACTGACGGTGTGTCCGAGGGACAAGGAGCTGCGGAAGAGTACATCGGCGGACAAGAAAGAAGCGCGCGGTGGTTCCGAGGGACGAAAGCCGGAGCGAAAGATTGCTTGGGGAGTAAGAGACACAACTAGCGAGAAGGACGGGACGCGGTGCGTCCGAGGGACGAAGACTGCGGATGAGTACGCCGGCGGACGAGAAGGGAACACGCGGCGATTCTGAGGGACGAGAAGCCGGAGGGAAGCCCGCTCGAGAAGACAGAAAGTTGGGTTCGGGTGAGCCCTTTTCCGGATGGCAGAGATCACCCAAGCGAGCGGATCTGGAGGAGAAGAACCGGACCGAGGCCGGACTGAACCAGTTAACAGGTCCGGATGAAAAAGTCAACGCTTGTTAACTTTGGGCTCCGGGGTGCCCGGAGCAGTCTGGGGTGCCCGAACCTTGATTTTGACCAGGATCACGATTTACGCGATCTGAATGTTGGGGTATAAAGTTTTATCCCCCCAGGGCACCCGGAACCCCTCCAGGCGCCCTGACCAAGGCTATAAATATAGCCTTGGTCCAGAAGCTTTTCATCAATTCAGAACTCAGAAATTTACATTCCAAACATTTGTGCGCTTCTTTTCTAGTTTAGCTTCTGTCTTTTGTGCTTTTACTGCTGTAAGAGGCTTCTCCGCCTGAAGGAGATATTTTTATGCACGTTCATTCCTTGGATTAACAACCTCCTTGGTTGTAACCAAGTCAAGTTGTGAGCCTCTTCTTTTTGATTTTTATTTACTGCTAATTTACTTTATACAAGTGTTCTGTTGAAAGTTCGAGAAGAGTCTTTGTTGTTTTGCAGGCTATTCAACCCCCCCTTCTAGCCGGCCCAACGGTCCTACAAGTGGTATCAGAGCCGAGACGCTTCAGGAGGACTAACCACCGAACGAAGCAACGCGATGGCTGGACCAAGTATCCACCCGCCGAAATATAAAGGGGACTTCGCTACCTGGAAAAAACTGATGCAGGTATTTCTTACAACAGATATTGAATTATTTTTAACAATAAAACTTGGCTTTGAAGCTCTAGAGGGCAAGGAAATAGATAAATGGACAAAAAAGGAGCAGGCCGACTTCGTGGCGAACGACAAAGCAGAGTACCATCTGCTAAGCATTCTTCCGCCTCAACAAGTCAATAGGATCGGTAAATACAACTCCGCAAAGGAACTTTGGGAGAATTTCCTCGAGCTGCATGAAGGGACGTCCGAAGCCAAGCTCGCCAAAAGAGATCTGCTTCGCAATCAGCACACTAGCCTGCGACTTGGGGAAGACGAGTCAGTCGCACATCTGCACTCGAGAATAAAAAAAATTATCACCAGACTTTCGAATCTCGGAGAAAAGGTAAGTAACCGAGATTCGCTCAGGTACGCTTTAAATTCCTTTCCTAGAAATACCAAATGGGCATCATTAGTAGATGCATATTACATTTCTAAAGATTTAGAAAAGATTTCATTAGAAGAATTCTTTTCAACATTTGAAGTGCATGAGTCAAGATGTGCAGGAATGAAGGAGCCTAAAAACAACGTCGCCCTCAAAGCTTCGAGAGACGAACCTGAGTCGGAATCTTCTCTCGACGATGAGGAAATGGTAATGATGGTAAGAAGATTCAAGAAAATTTGTAAATCTAGATATACTAACCATCCGTAGGGGAAGAAGAAAAGGACGATCCACTGCTACCACTGCGACGAAGAAGGGCACGTCAAGGACAACTGCCCCAAGCTGAAGAACAAAGACAAGGAGAAGGGTAAGAAGCCTATCCAGAAACGAAAGGCCCTGAAGGCGACGTGGGGTGATACGCCATCCGAATCGGAAGTCGAAACATTCTTCGGACTCGCACTGATGGCGAGTCATCAAGACGACGATTGCGATTCAAGCTCTTCTGAAATGAGCATCGATGAAGGGGGAGACACATCGGAAGAAAGCAACAGCTTAGGGGGAGAAACGGACAACAAGATCGACAAGGTAAGTCAGGTACGATCTCTTCTTCCCGATAAAATGTTTAAGTTCATTAAACTTTTAACAAAAGATTGCTGCAAATTAGAAAATGACAATAAAAATTTAAAAGTAAATCTAGCTAAGTCTTGTCCCTTAGAAGAATTAGATAAATTAAAACTAGCCAATGAAAAATTGAAACTTGAAAATGATGATTTGAAAATTCAAGTAGATAACTTGAAAAACTATGCATGTTCATCTAAAACCAATTTTAGAAGATTTAATAATTTAAATTGATACTTTAAATATAACCCGGGAAAAATTAAGAACATTTCAAGAAAATATGTTCCTAAAAATTTTTTGGTTAATCCAGTAGGTTGGAACCTATATTGGGTTTTGAAGTCATGCTTAAATTAATTTTAAAATTAAAATTAGCATTTTAAGTGAGAAAATTAAACAAAGAATTTCTTTATGAGGCTTTGTCAAGGAAGTGGTTGTTGCTCCAATAACCAAGAAGGCCTAGTGCCTCGCCACGAACTGGAAGCCAAAATATTGAAATAAATGTTTAATTAACTTACTAATAAAGCATTAAGGCAAGAATTAATTAATGCTTTAAAAAGGTTATTCAAAACATTTTTTTCAATTTAGAAATTTACTTACTTAAATTTTTTTTAAATTGACTAAGTCATTTTTTTAACATAGAAAAATTTTTCTTAAAAAATTCTCAAATGATTAAGTTAGAAAAATTTCTTTCAAAAATAATTACTAAATTTTTAACCCTTAGATTGTTTCTCTTGGAACTCCATTTTTTTGTGATCAAAGGGGGAGAAGGGAAAGTATAAGTCTAGGGGGAGGTAGATAGATTTAATTTTTTCTATCTTTTTGTATTTAAATTGCAAATTAAGTTAATTTACTTAATTTTATTTAATGTCTATTTTAACCCTAGCTTAACTTGGGTTGATCACACCAAAAAGGGGGAGATTGCTGGAACCCCAAGGTTGTTTTGGTGTGATCAACAAGTTAAGTTAGGTCCTGTGTGTTTCTAACCTAGTGTCTAAGTGTGCAGGAGCTAAGGAGCACAGGTAGTCGAGCGAAAGATGCAGCCAGCGAGAAGGACGGCACGCGGTGCGTCCGAGAGACGAGGCGCTGCGGAAGAGTACACCGGCGGAGGAGAAGGAAGCGCACGGTGGTTTTGAGGGACGAAAGCCGAAGCGGAAGATTGCTCGGGGAGCAACAGACGCAACTAGTGAGAAGCATGACACACGGTGCGTCCGAGGGACGAAGTGTAAAATACCGAAAAAAATGACGAATAATAATAAGGGAATTTTCTGAAATTTTTATAAATTTTTCGGAGCTCGTACGAACGAGTTAACGGGGATAAAAACGGGGCTGAGAAAAAGCCTGTTTAGGTGACCCATTTAAGTGAGGAAATGTTTATTCTTTTTATTTCTTTCCTCATTTTCGTCGTTTCCTCTTCATTTTCCCCCGACCCAAGCCCCTGCGCCCTCGGTGCCGTTTCTCCTTTTCTTCCCCGAACCCACGCCGCTGCCGCCGCATCGATTTTTCTCCTCCCCTCGTGTACATAACGGCCGGCCAAAGGAGGCTTTGAGTCCTTCCACATTCTCCTCTTCTCTCCGTCTCTGCCCAAAGTCACCGGCCATGGGAACCCTAGTGTCGGTCACCCTCTTCCGTTGCATAGCCTCGCCAACGTTGCACGAAACGGCGCCGACCATCGCGAGAGTGCTCGAGCCTTTCCTCTCTCTGTGCCCTAGTTCCTCTTGCGTCGCCTGTCCTAGATGCCACCGCCGCGGTCATCCCAGCAGTCACGAGGCCTTCTTGCCGATTTCCGGATGCAGATCCAACCCAGACTTGACCCTGTCGTCGAGTGTCCTGTTCTTCTTCTCCGATCTGATCTGAGCAACCGTGGCAATTGTTGTGATTGCCTTGCTTCTGTTGGGCACCGCTCGATCACGTCAGTGACCTCCTGCTTGGTTTGATTGTTAACAGTGAGGTAAGATTGGGTTGTAAGATGGGAAGTTGCTTGATTTGTGATTCCATTTATTTAACTCAACTTGATCTGTTCAATATGAAGGATTTCTGCAGGGAGATTCAGTTCTGTGGGGTTGTCTTGGTTCCGGCAACATGCCTTCCAGCAGCACCTCTTTGGTTGCGGATCAAGAGCAGAGATTTGAGATTTAGGTAAGAAGTAGGGTAATTGGTTTGTATTGTTGATGAATTAGGTACGTGTTGAATTGGAGATGATATGGATTACTAGATGGTTAGTATATCACTAGTTGATACATGATAGATTATATTGAGATAAAAATCTGATTTCATTAGTAGTGATGGATTGTACCAGTGGATTAATTTATATTAGCTAGATAAATGAGCATGTTGGATCCTATTTGGATAAGTTAATTGATGATCCAATTAGCGTTTTTGGCCTAAATTAGGGTAGTGATTTTATTTATCTATTAATGAGAATGTAGCTAAATATATATATATATATATATATATATGTTGGTTATTACAGGACTTTGACGCGGACGAGCACTTCGACACAGAGGTCATTTAGCTCGATCTATATTGGAGGCGGATACTTTTGACTTTATGTCTTTGATATGCATAGTAGTGAATTTAACAAGTAGCAATAATTATGTTCTCTTATTTGTTTCGGTTAATCACTACCCGATACCTGTTACATGATTGGTTGATTGCTTGTTTTGCATCTCATGTATTCCTTACCTGTTGATACATGCTTATAGGGGTAGTGATATACCATGCTTCACCATGTTCAGGACCTAGGTTTTATACCTTCAGTGTACCTTTGATTTGATTCGTTGACCTATGGTGCACTTTTATATATATATGGATTAGCTCAGGATATTTTGTGGTTAGTTCCATGCACCATTTGCATGATTGCATGTTGTGTGATAGTCCGCTCCATTATTGTTGAGCACATCGCCAGTTACATGGATCTGCACACACCACCACTCATGGGTTAGTGGTCGATTTAGGCAGTGTGTGTTGCAGCAGGGACCTTGTTTGGCTCCGTTGGTCCGCTCATGGGTAGCGTGATGCGACGTGTTAGCCGGCAGGGATTCCTCCCCGTCATCGTGTACCGGGAGATGAGAGCATTGCGCTCCCCCATTTATGATTTGGGGTATGAGGATAGGTGTACTTCGACAGCATCCCGTCCACTTGGTCACTCATCAGGAGTAGTTACAACAGAGTGCACGGTTGTCACAGCCCTACCAACTCGGCCTCACTATTGTGTGTGAGATAATCAACTGGCGTCAGGGGTGACCAGGACGCATCATTGGCATCATATGCATCATGCATTTATTGCTTGTGTTTGTGCTTGCTGCATTTATATGTTGTATATTGTTTGGACGCCTATGTTTGACATGCATACAGGATTTCTATGCCACTCGGACTGTTTGTCCTTATACCCAGGTCCTGGTTAGTACAGTTTTTCTCCTGTTTACTTCAGTTGCATTTCATCCTTTTATATCAGGAGACTGTACGCATGATTAGTGCTAGATGTTATTTCCCTACTTTGCATATCAGTTGTACCTGCTGAGTGTTGGACTCACCCCGCCTCCATTGTTGTTATTTTTCAGGTTGATGCTGTCAGGAGAGAGTTTCAGTTGCTGGTCCCCTGCAGACCACGAGGATTTATTGACCTTTTAGTTTTTCTTCTTATTTGACTATGTTTAGAATTGGTTTATTTTGATACTTGGATAATGTATGGATTGTATTTGTCGATGGATTTTTATTCGATATGTTTTACTATATACCTGCCTGGACGACAGAAGAGGTGAGTTTGTCAGATTTGTGTTTTATGAGTGTAGTGGAGTAGGAAAAATCGGATTTGAGCTTTATGGGTGTAGTGGAGTAGGGTTGTTTTCGAGTCATCTTATTACTGCTCTGTTTGTCTACTATTAAACTGCGTGGGTGATTGTTTATTTACTGTTATTATTTCAGCCGCATGTGGCTGAGGTATATGGATACGTAGAAAGTTTCATATTGTCCGCCTTACAGGGGTGATGCTGCCGAAATTTCTTCGGACAGGGACTCCTCCGGGGCGTGACATGAAGATTGCGGATGAGTACGCCGGTGGACGAGAAGGGAACACGTGGCGATTCCGAGGGACGAGAAGCCGGAGGGAAGCCCGCTCGAGAAGACCGGAAGTTGGGTTCGGGTGAGCCCTTTTCCGGATGGCAGAGATCACCCAAGCGAGCGAATCCGGAGGAGAAGAACCGGACCGAGGCGGGACTGAACCAGAGAAGAGGTCCCGGACGAAAAAGTCAACGCCTATTGACTTTGGGCTCCGGGGCGCCCGGAGCCCTTCCAGGCGCCTAGACCTTGATTTTGACCAAGATAGTGATTTACACGATCTGAACGTTGGTGGATAAAGTTTTATCCCCTAGGGCGCCCGGAACCCCTCCAGGTGCCCCAACCAAGGCTATAAATATAGCCTTGGTCCAGAAGTTTTTCATCAATTCAGAACTCAGAAATTTACATTCCAAACACTTGTGCGTTTCTTTTCTAGTTTAGCTTCTGTCTTTTGTGCTTTCACTGCTGTAAGAGGCTTCTCCGCCTGAAGGAGATATTTTAGTACACGTTCATTCCTTGGATTAACAACCTCCTTGGTTGTAACCAAGTCAAGTTGTGAGCATCTTCTTTTTGCTTTTTATTTACTGCTAATTTACTTTATGCAAGTGTTCTGTTGAAAGTTCGAGAAGGTTCTTTGTTGTTTTTCAGGCTATTCAACCCCCCCTTCTAGCTGGCCCAACGGTCCTACAATTAGGACTCATACATACTGATGTATGTGGCCCTTTCAGAATAGTAACTAGAGAAAGCTATCATTACTTCATTGATGATATTAGTAGATATGACTACGTGTATCTAATGTGACACAAGTTAGAATCCTTTGAAAAGTTCAAAGAATTCAAGAATGAAGTACAAAACTAACTTGGTAAGCGTATTAAGATGCTTCGATCAGATCAAGATGGGAAATACCTTAGCCAAGAATTTCATGACCATCTTGTTGAGTGTGGGATCATATCTCAACTTACTCCACCTGGCACACCACAATGGAATGGTGTATCAAAAAGAAGAAATCATACTTTATTGGATATGGTATGATCGATGATGAGTCAAATAGAACTTCCTACTTCCTTCTGGGGACATGCCCTAGAGACGACCGCTTTTACACTTAACCGCGTTCCATCTAAGCCTGTCATAAAGACACCATATATAATATGGACTTGGAAGAGTCCCAAGATGTCTTTCATGAAGATTTGGGGATATGATGTGTACATTCGACGACAAGTCTCAGATAAACTAGGACCCATATCAGATAAGTACTACTTTATAGGATATCCCAAGGAAATAAAAGGATATTACTTCTATAATCCCACACAAGGTAAAGTATTTATTGCCAGAACTGGTGTCTTTCTGGAAAAGGAATTTATTTCTTTAAAAACTAGTGGGAGTCAAGTCAATCTTAAAGAAATTCAAGATACACAAACTAGCACCGAAGCCTTAATGGAAACTGAATAGGTACCACAAGATATTGTGGATCATGATTACAAGAAATTATGGAGCAACAACCTGTTCAAGAAGCATAAGCTCTATGCATACCTGATATGACTCGTCATCAACCTGAGAGATATTTTTTTCTCATATCTGACCATGGTGATGTAGTGCTTGTTGGTCTCAATGAGCCTACATCTTATCAAGAAGCTATACAGGGCCCAAATTATGAGAAATGGCTAGAAGCTATGATATCTAAAATGGAATCCATGTACACTAATCAAGTATGAATTTTGGTTGATATACCTGAAGGGATCAAACCCATTGGGTGTAAGTGGTCTTTAAAAGGAAGACTGACATGGATGGTCATCTGCATAACTATAAAGGGTGATTGGTAGCTAAAGGATTCAAGTAGATTCATGGTATAGACTATGATGAAACCTTTTTACCAATTGCGATGCTCAAGTCTATTCGGATCATGCTTTCTATTGCAGCTTACTATGATTATGAGATCTGGCAGATGGATGTCAAAACTATATTTCATAACTGAAATATACTCGAGGATGTGTACATGATACAACCTGAGGGTTTTGTAGATCCTAAGCATGCTGGAATAGTGTGTAAGTTGCAACTATCCATTTATGGATTGAAGCAACCTTCTAGAAGCTAGAATCTTCGATTCTATGATGCAATCAAAGCGTTTGGTTTCATCAAGAATGAAGATGAATTTTGTGTCTACAAGAGGATTAGTGGGAGCACAGTCATCTTTCTCATATTATATGTAGATGACATACTTCTCATTGGAAATGATATCCCTACTCTTCAATCAGTGAAGACTTAGCTTGAGAATTATTCTCAATGAAGGACTTAGGTGAAGTAGCCTACATTTTAGGCATCAATATCTATAGAGATAGATCTAAGAAATTACTTGGTCTAAGTCAGAGTACATATATTGACAAAGTGCTTAAATATTTTTCCATATAGAATTCCAAAAAAGGATTTTTGCCGATGTCACATGGTGTGAGTCTTTCGAAGACTCAATGCCCTTCTTTTAAAGAAGAAAGGGACCGCATGGATCAGATTCCTTATGCATCTGCTATAGGGTCTATCATGTATGCCATACTTTGCACTCACCCAGATGTCTCATATGGATTAAGCATCACAAGCATATACCAGTCAGATCCAGGTGAAGGTCACTTGACAGCAGTCAAGAATATTCTTAAGTACTTGAGAAGAACTCAAGATTATTTCTTGATCTTTGGAGGTGATGAAGAGCTTGCTGTAAAGGGATACACCGATGTTAGCTTCCAAATAGATAAGGAAGATTACAGATCGCAGTCAGGGTATGCATTTTGTTTAAATGGTGGTACTATGAGCTGGAAATGTTCAAAGTAGGACACAGTCATTGATTCTACAACATAGGCCCAGTATATTACTACTTCAACTACAGCAAAGGAGGTAGTTTGGATTAGGAAGTTTATTGCTGAGCTTGGCATTGTTCCTAGTATAACGAACCCAATGGACCTCTATTATGATAACAATGGGGCTATTGCACAGACTAAGGAACCTCGCTCTCATCAGAGATCCAAACATATAATATGGCGATTCTATCTCATTAAAGAGATTATCGATAGAGGAGATGTGAGGATATGTAGAGTACTGACTAATGCTAACATTGTGGATCCCTTGACCAAGGCTTTAGCATAGAGGATGCACGATGGTCATACTAGGTCATTAGGTATTATATATTTAAGTGATTGACACTAGTGCTAGTGGGAGGTTGTTAGTATTGGCCCTAGTACCAATTATGAGATGATTGTAAAGGGATCTTTTTGTATCATATTTCATTATTAATAAAAGATAAAGTTGGTTACTATATTTATTTCAATTCAGTACCGAATGAATAAGGATAATAATGTCCTAGAGTAGGAGGTTCTAATATACAACATACCAATTGGTTGAATTGATAGTGAGATATTATAGATATACATAGAACACCACTCTTAACTATTCCTAGTCAAGTATTAATATGCAAGGACAATATTAATGCGTTGAGACTAGCATGTAGGTCAACGGATGACTTAATCTCACAAGTCATGGATATGAAATATCAGGTTGACACATGGATATATATTAGAGAATATATACTGAATGACCCGCCATGAGAATGTTTCATGGATTGTTATATGAGTATCATAAATATTCTCATGTACTATTGGTATGAATAGTCATTAGACCTGAAGTCAATACTGTTCCCTACATAAGACATTGTATACTTTGGTATCGGCAAACGTCACTTGTAACAGGGTAGACTATAAAGTTCATCATTAGGTATGCCATAACTTATGTGGAGGAATGTGAGCGATGTAGATGGGATCTATACATTCCATATAATTGAAGTGATATCTGTGAGCCCCTTGATTAGTAGGACACAAAATGCATGGCCATGCTCAAATGAGTCAATATGAGATATTGAGCATATTTGATTGAGTGTGTGTACTTAGAGAACAATAAACACAAAGATTAATAAGAGGATAATGTAACACCCACGAAATATTTAAGCTATACATATGGATATTCTCTTTTAGAATAAAAGGGAAATAGAAATAGAACCAAAAAGAAATAAAAAGAAAGAGAAGTTAAGGCTTGAACCATGAACCCCTCACAATAGATAAAGCTAAATGGGTATGATAACCACTAGAGTCATGAATGATATATGATTAGAAAAGAATGGAAATTGTAGTTAAAAGTAAGAGTATGATTAAGTAAGGGAGCAAGAGAATGTCAAGTAGCTTTCCTCCTCTTCCTCTTGGAAGAAGCAAGCAAAAGACAAAAGGCAAGTTTCCTTTTTCTTCTTATTCTTTCTATTTTCGTGGGAATGAAGAGGGTGAGAGAATAGAGGAGTCAAGAGGATGAATTGGGATATTCTTCCTTTTTCCTCATTAAGGATAAATAGGAATGAGAGAAGAGAAGGGAAAGAAAGATTGGCTACTCCTTCCTCCTTCTTCTTCTTCCTCCTTCTTTCTCCTTCTTCCTCCTCCACCGAGACCTAGAACTCTTTCCTCTCCCATTTCCGAATCCAAGCTAAGGTTTTCTCCCTAAGAAAACCAATTCACAAGAAGAAGTCCTCAAGATCTACTCCTTACAAACAAGGGAAGCAAAAGGCAGAACTAGAAGGAGAAGCTTTCTTCTTCCTCTTCACAAGGGTACCTTCTTTTAAGAAACACCAAGCAAGAGGAAGTAAGTATCCCTTCACCTGTGGTACAAGTAGTTCATGTGTTTTTCCATGAGTTTAGATTTCTTAAAATCTAGGGTTGCTTCTTGAAACTTAGACCACCAAAGTATTAAAACTTAAGGAAGCTTAAGACCTAAACTAAACATGCTCACTATGTTTTTATGATATGTACCCTATGATAGAAGATTAGTTTAGTGTTCTTATGCTTGTACATTGCTTAGAACTTAGATTCATGTTTCCTTAACCATTCGGCCATGATAAGATTAAAAGACCTAGGAAACCTTAAGACCTAACTAAACATGCTCATGATGTTCCTTATGATATGTAACTTAGGATATGAGTTTTGTTTAAAATTCTCATGTTTTTATTTATGTTACTTGTAGTCTAGACCTATACCTAGAAGGTTTTGGTCATGAGAGAAATGAAGGCCTAGGAGAGTTTAAAATTTAATCTATCATGCTCATGACTTTCCTTATGATATGGTGTGATGAGTTCTTAGTGTTTTCATGCTTGCATGTTGCTTAGAACCTAGATGTATTCCACTTAGGGTTTCGGCCATGGTGAGATTAAAGGTCTAAGAAAGCTTAAAATCAAATATAATATGCTCATGGTTTTGCTTATGATATGATACGAAGTTAGCTTGATATTCTTATGCTTATATGTTGCTTAGACTTAGTTTCATGCTCCTTAAACATTCAGCCATAACAAGATTAAAATACCTAGGAGGCTTAGAACCTAAACTAAACATGCTCACGATATTCCTTATGGTATATAATATGAAATTGGTTTAGGGTTCACATGCTTTTATGTTACTTGTAACCTAGGGTTAGGCTTGGCAAGTTTCGGCCATAACAAAATCAAAGACCTAGGAAGCTTAGAACCTAAACTAAACATGTTAATGATGTTCTTTATGATAAGTGTTATGAAATTGGTTTAGGGTTTATATGCTTTTATGTACTTGTAACCTAGATTTATGTTTGGCAAGTTTCAGCCATGATAGGATTAAAAGACCTAGGAAGCTTAGAACCTAAACTAAACATGCTAATGATGTTATTTATGATAAGTGTTATGAAATTGATTTAGGGTTCATATGCTTTTATGTTGCTTGTAACCTAGATTCATGCTTGGCAAGTTTCGGCCATAATAGGATTAAAAGACCTAGGAAGCTTAGAACCTAAACTAAACATGCTCATGATGTTCTTTATGATAATTGTTATGAAGTGGTTTAGGGTTCATATGCTTTTATGTTACTTGTAACCTAGATTCAATACCTTGTATGTTTCGGCCCCTTCATGGAATTAGATTTAGAGACCCTAATTATGATTTACTATGTGTCTCACATGCTATGATATGAATTAGGAGATGCTAGTTTATGTTTTTCCATGCATGATTATGTTTCCCTATGATATGTTATATGCTCACTTATGTATGCTTATGAATTATGCATGATAATGACTTTTATGATGGGCTATATGCACAATTATGCATGCTTTATGATATGACAAGAAAAGGCCTAAGAGATGCTTCCCTATTAGATGGGATTAAGAGCACTCTTTATGATATGACAAGAAAAGGCCTAAGAGTTTCTTCCTTATTAGTTGGGACTAAGAGCACTCTTCATGATATGATAAGTAAATATGACATGCTATTTTACTTTGTATGGCTTGTACCAAGGGTGGGCTCCATAAGCGCCCCTAGGTCGACGGTCTATGAAACGGGCCTAGTAAAAGGGATGGGCTCCTAAGTGCCCCTAGGTCGATGGTCTATGAAACGGGCCTAGTTCCTAGTAGGTTCAAGATTTGCTACCTTGGATCTACTTAGGATGCGCGCATTTATGTATATATGTGGTACAAACCGGGCCCTCATGTTGAGATTATATTTAAGTATTATATGATATTCTTTTTAAAAGACATCTTGCACATGACATGACGCATGTTTTGAAAGTCATCTTGCATATACTTTTATAATATGATAGGTTATGATATGATATGATATGACATGATGCT
This sequence comes from Zingiber officinale, assembly GCF_018446385.1. Classification (NCBI taxonomy): domain Eukaryota; kingdom Viridiplantae; phylum Streptophyta; class Magnoliopsida; order Zingiberales; family Zingiberaceae; genus Zingiber; species Zingiber officinale. Next base: position 87,823,012 of record NC_055987.1, on the reverse strand, counting down.
CTTTTATGATATGATATGATATGACATGATGCTCTTTTATGTTATGACATGATGCTCTTCCATGATATGATAGGTATGACATGATGCTTTTATATAGAATGATATGATATGATATGTTATGATGCTCTTTTACATGATACGATGTTTTAGATGATTATGTCTCCATGCTATATGCTTATGTGATTATGCTATGATACATGGTTTTTGTGAGTAGGAAAGGATCTTACTAAGCCTGTGTGCTTATAGTTTATTTTCCTTGTATCGCAGATAAAGGTAAAGGATGGATAAACTAAGGGAGCAGCAGGAGAGGCAAGAGATGTGTGTGGTGGTGGCTCAACTAAGGAAAAAGACCCGCTTATGTTAATTTAAGTTTGATATGAACTATGCCTACCTTATGTGAATGTTTTGCATGATTTCTTATTACTTATTCATGCTTATGTTAGAAATCGATATCATGACTTCTTAAATTTAAAGTTATGCTAAACATGCTCATATGATTATAAATGTTTAGATAATTAGATATTTGGGTTTAAAAGAAAAGTAAAATAAAATTATAAAAGAATATGTAAATAAATACTTCCGCTGCTTTAGAAATTAATTAATATGCATGTATATTTTCCGTTCCCGTAACCCTGCCCTACCAGAGGGGCGGGCGTTACAGATAATATGTTCTATGACTCATTGATCAATGTATATATCAAGGATAGAAGGATTGAGTCATACAAGATAATAAATATGAAAAGGTTAGGTCGGATCTCGATATGATCGTCACTTGGGTAGCAATGATGTATTGCTAGATGTCACTCATTGCTTATGTATCTAAAATGGTTTTATATATATTGCCAATGTTACGAGAGCCTAATGGGTCACACACAAAGAACATGTTGATTTGAAGATGGATTATGAGGTTAAGTTTAATCCAAATTGTACACATTGAGTTAGACTCGAATGAATTCGGATTAGACTTATTGAGTAATGGGTTAGACTCATTGGTTTATTGGGTTAATGGTTAATCCAATATTCTAAATCCAACCCATTAAGATTAATGAATATTAATAGAGATTAATATATTATCATTAATCAAAAGGAAGATCAAGAGACAAAAATGTTTTTGTATTCATTGGATAAATACAAAAGTCATTTGTAAAAGTAAATTTAGGTGAAGGAACATTTTTTTGGAAAAGTAACCTTTGGTGAAGTAACCTATTTGGTAAAGTAACCCTAAGTCACCTTATATAGATGAAGTGAGCTTTTGGGTGATGTGATCTTCTTGGCTTTTGCTCTTCTTCCTTCTTCCACTCTTGGTCGAATCTTCCACAAGAGGTTGCTAGCACAACCTTTTGTTGTTTCTTTCTCCATTTCATGAGTTCGTGAGACGAATGGAGAACGTGTTCGTGTGGATACCGTAGAGGCGCGGACGTATTGATCGCGCTGAGATATACATCCTAAAGCAATATTGCTGTCGGGATTGCGAAGGGCACGCAACAAAGGTATATATATTTTAACAAAACTTAGTATATGGTTTCCTTTGCATGGATCTTTTGGATAGGAACTTATTTTTCCGCTGCTCTTTTCGGCGTGTTTAGCGTTATAGTTCCTTACATAAATATGGCAAACTAAATAGAGAACCTCAAGCTAGACTAAAATCAAATCCTTTCAATGAAATGCAATGCTCATGACCTACTATTGATGATAGAGAAATGTAGATCACCAAATATACTAGCACTAATAACCTATCAACATGAATCTAAAATGTAAACGCGCTAAAAAATTTGCTATCAAACAAATGAGATGTTTATTTTGTTTCACTAGAGATAGAAAAAATAAATCACTAAATATACTAGCAATAAAAGGTGTAATTCATGACCTCTAGATAATGATCATGCTAGAAGTTTACTCTTGAATAAGTCAGTAGTAATAGTGTGGATAGTGTAACTCAAAATGCCTCCTCACAACTAAAGAGAAAACTAATCTAAGAAAATAAAGTGCAACAAGACTAATTAAAGAAAATGTAATTGTACATAAAGATCCCCTCCAGAATTGGACAATTCATTATCGTCAATAAAACTAAACTTATGGGGGCAGGCGATAGAAAGGGGTGGAAAACTGGTAGGTCTACCACTCGTTGAAGATTGACACCCAGAGGAGGTCTGCTCCCTGGTGGAGATCGTGGCCCAAGGAGAAATGTAAGGACTTTGGAAGGTGGCCAATATATTCATAGTACTGGTATAAAGTGGTCACCTGCTGACTAGTGATATCCATGGAGTCCATAAACTCATCCATCCTCCCTTGGTGAGTGTAGTAGTCTCCCATAAAATTAGATACTTTACTGTAAAAACCATCCATCTTTTGAAATTGATCTTGTACATATTGAAACTGATCATGAGTGAAGTCACAATGGTCCTCCAACATCTTATGAGAAATATCTTGCTTCACATGAAGAGAATCCAATGATGTACGGAAAGTAGAGAAATCAAAGCTAGAAGGCCCCGCACTACCGTAAGCAAATGAATGTCTAGCTGGGGTCAAAAAATTTGACTAGCGACGGACCTCTAGGAGAGGGATACTCATGATGCTCTCTGGGGGATGCGGAGGAACCGAGAATTGGATATTTAATAATCCATTTGTTGGGGTTACAAATTGTTGTGCAATCAGGATTTGGTAAAGGGATAGGGAACCCATCCCTTCTAGGAAAACTGAATTCGCTTTCATCTCGACATATCATTTTCATTGCTAAACATGTATCTATATCTATTTTGACATTACCATGAATAGCTTCTAGACTCGAGATGTCTAGTTCAAGTTTCCTAGCAATGGTCATAATGAACCACCCGAGTTTGCCTTCCCCGCCCTCTGCATAGTTTGTAAAAAATGGAACCCTCCATCAAATTCAACTTTGTGAATCATGGACCACATAGAGTAAAGCTTCACTTTTCTGACCACTTTGTCACTTTCACCCCTACCATAGATAGTCTTACTCATAACACGGTGAAGGTATCGAACGATGGGGTTCTACATATGGGAGGCTTTAGATCTAGATGGGTCATAGGGCTCACTTAAATCGGTGATTAAACTCCAAAAGGAATTAGCATTGATACGGGTTATGTTGGGTAGGTTTCGAAGATGATGTAGATATCAAAGTCAGGATGAGGTGGTGATCAAGGTGGGAATAGGGTGATATTCATTACTCAACTCTGTTGGGTGCCTCACAGTAGAAGTATCGAGGTTGGGCCTGGACGTTCCTTGAATAGAATGCTTGGATAAGACCGACTGATTATAAACTCGATCAAACGTGAGGCTATTCATGTGTGCTTGACCGCGCAAAGCTTGGACGAGCCTAAAGACACTCAGCGTTATGCACAGTCATTAATATATGATTGGACGGACGAAGGTTGAACGGACAGAAGGCTCTTTGTGGACGCTTGACCGGGTAAATCCTGGACGAGCCTAAAGACACTCAGCCTTACGCACAGTCATTAACATATGATTGAATGAATGAAAGCTGAACGAACAGAAGGCTCTTTATACACACTAGATTAGGAAAAGCCCGGATGAGCCTAAAGACACTCAGCCTTACGAACAGTCATTAACATATGATTGAATGGAGGAAGGTCGAATGAACAGAAGGCTCTTAATATACACTCGCTTGGGAAAAGCCTGGATGAGCCTAAATATACTCAGCCTTATGCACAGTCATTAACATATGATTAGTAGAATGAAGGCAGAACGAACAAAAGGCTCTTTGTACACGCTCGACCGGGCAAAGCCTGGATGAGATAAAAACACTTAACTTCACCCAAAGTTCTTAATGTTGGATCGAAAAGCATTAGAGGGGGGGGGGGGTGAATAGCGCTTGTGGCTTTCACTTTTTGTTTCCAAAAATCAATGAGTAAATGCAGCGGGAAATATAAAACACAGAGACAGAAGCAAACACAGGGATTTACTTGGTTCAGAGCCTGTGGCAACTCCTACTCCAAAGCCCACGCTCGTTGAGTGTTTACTTTGGGCAACAACTATAATCTCGCAAACATTACAAGAGATTATTACAATAATACTATACTGAAAAACTATACCGACAATAAGAAATTGAAACTTCATAGATTCGGGTCGTCGGGGTCTTGTTATAGCTCAACCGGATCGTCTCGTTAGTAGTGCGTTGAAGAAAGATTATTTTTCCAATGTTGTTTGAAGCTGCTGGTCGAGACTGGCTAATATAAGTCGTTGAGGGCGCCTGCAAGGCCCTTGAGAGTGCCTCCATCACCGACGGATTCGTAGCGTGGATAAGATCCACAACTCTCGCAGCTTATCCTCTTGAGGGCACCTCCAATGCCCTTGAGGGTGCCTCCAAGGCCGTCCGAGGTGCCTCTAGCTCCTTTGCAGGGCGCTTATAGATTTGCTGCGTAGACTCCTCAGCCCTTGCATCCAAGGCGCCTCCAAGTCCATGGAGGATGCCTCAGGTACTATTCATCTGAGGTAAAACTTGCTCTTTTGTCTCTGCAAGATATGTTAGTCCAAAAATACCAGGCATACCCTACAACACAAAGTTAGCACATAATAAAAGCATAAACATAAATGTCTGATAGCCACCGGACTGCCCAGTTCTGACTTCATATTTCTGTTCGAAAATCCTAGGTCGAACCGATGCCTACTGTTCCCTCAGCGGGAAACGCGTCCTCAGCTAATCCACTCAGGAGAGTATACTTGTTGCCAGTTGATCCTCCAGACCAACTAGACTTTTTCTCGATGATCAAGTCTTCCAGTCTTTATGCTGGACGTCCGCTCCATGACCTGTCTAGTCTTTCACCTGGTTCACGACATCAGGACTTACCTTTCTAGTCTTTCACCTGGTTCACGACACCAGGACTTTCAACCTAGGCTTACCACCCCCTAGGATTTTGCCTGAAACTCTCGACCCACCAAGACTTTCCGCCTAGGGTTACCACCCTTAGGACCTAGGGTTACCACCCTTAGGACCTAGGGTTACTACCCCCTAGGATTTTCCCTTTGCCTAATAATAACCATGATTTTACTACACTATTTTCATTCATACATTCCTGGTTTGATGTAGTTTTCATAGATGGAACCCATATTTACATTACATTTTATGCATTGTATTGATTTTGAGCTCAATTGCAAATTATTGTATTACGACTTTATTTGATGCTAATTTTGGATAGTTATTTTGTAGGCATCATAGGTTCTTGGACTGGGATGAATTTGAACCAAATTTTGTCTCGGATCGGAGTTTTAACGAGATAATCAAGCTCCAAAACAATAGCATCCATTTATTCAAGATTGGAGCATATCTACACCATCTATTGAAGATCTGGACCATTCAACCTAATAAGGAGTGGATCTGGACCGGAGATGAAGATAAGTACCGTTGGATCTGATTTTATGCGATCTTCCACCACTGATTGAGCTCCGAGCATTCTCAACCGTTGGATCAGATTGGGAGAGGTTTAAAAGCCATGAGAAGCTACAGTGCTTCCTGGGCTCAAGCGTTCGTGACATCGCACTGTTTCTTCATCTTCTTCGCAGCGATGGTTGAAGCTCCCATTCTCCATTCCAGATCTGTGAGCTAGATTTCTTTATCGTCGGCGATCACTGAGTTTCCGGCGTCAATCATCTGAATTCAAAAGAGCGACAGAGGCATTCCCAGTCCGTGATGTTTGATTTCTGATTCTAGTTTCGCGATCCAGATTCGAGAGGTGTTCCCCTTATCTACAATCTTCATTAGCCATCGGAGCTCGAGAGGTGTTCCCAGTAGCTTTGAATTTCATTCCATCTTCATTTCATCTGCTGCACTTCAGTGGATCTGATCAATCGATCAAGTGACGCAAATTCCAGAACTCGGCATCAGATCTTTGTGAAATGGAAGTGCCAGCTGATCGGGAGCTCGAGAGGCATTCCTAGAAGCTGTGATCGTAGGCTTGCACTAGCTGGAGTGCTTGATTCTTTGCTAGTGATTGCTTGATGGGCGTTCCCTAATTCAACTCTTTTACATAGCAGAGAGGAGAGATTTTGATTCGGTTTTGGGGCGTGGAATGATTTTAGGTTTTGTTTTCTTTTCATATATGATACATTTGCTCAGATCTGAAGATCTGATAGATAGATTGCACGTAATTCTTTGTTTAGCATTTCATACTTCAATTTGTGTTTGAGTTTACTTCTGTAATTTCATTTTTGAATTTCCTTCGCAATTTCATTTTTGATTGATTTCTACAATCCGAATCTTGTTTTAATTGCTTGCAATTTATGTTCAATTGAACTTGCAATTCTTTTTATGTTAGATTGTAGTTTTGGTTATTAGTTGGAAATTCTTTAATCTTTACATTCAATCTCTGTACTTTGAACATGCTTGTATGATGAATGCTCAATTTGTGTATGTAATGGAAGATTTCAATGGCTACTGCAAATATGAGTGTTTAATCCTTAAATGTTCTACTACTGTGAATGTAATGGAAGATGTATCAATTGATGTATTTGATAAAATGATACATGAGAATCCGATTTAATTGTTATTTGCTTGATGAGATGGAATAGAATCATGATCAAATGAGGTTGACCTTTCTTGACTCTGTTCTTGATTTTATTAGATAAGATTAATTTGGATTGTGAATTAAATGGAAAAGCTTAGTTGATCTTGCATCAATTCTAGAGTTCATACACACTCACTAGTTATCGTTGGAAAAATATGACTTGGGACTCCTTACTACACGTATTATCTTTAGTTACAATGAGTTTCAATCTTAATTAATTTGATGTACCACGTGACATGCAAAATGGCCGATACCACTTGACCGCAGCTAGGACTTTTTTTTCACCTAGGGTTACCACCTCCTAGGACCTAGGGTTACCACCCCCTAGGGTTTTCCACCTGCCTAACTGCAGTTAGAGCTTTTGCCTAAGTACACTTAGGACTTTCTTGCAATCTCATTGAAACACATTAGATAATAGACAACCTAACTTTGAACCCTTTGACATAATCAAAACACAAGTTCGATAGTCGGATGCTTTCCGTACCAACAATCTCCCCCTTTTTGATTATGGCAACATGGTTCAAAGTTAAGGAAAAATATAACAAACAATAAATAAAGAAATTTAAACATGAGCAACAATGTAATGAAGCTTATGCTCCTTTTATTTTGTTTAAATTCTTAATTTCTTAACTTTGACTATTCTCTCCCCCTTTGACATAAATCAAAAAGAATACTAAGAAGAGAGAACAAAAAAAATTATTCTATTTAACTTTATGCTCCCCCTGGAGAGTAGCTCTTAGCTAATGATCCTGTCCGAACCAGGGGTCAACGAACGCTGGGGATGTGGAGCTCCCTGCTGGATCCTCGAGTACTCCGGTGAACCTGCAGTAAAATCGAGCCGGGGGGGGGGTGTCCCGGCGACGGCCCTCCGACGCTCAAGTCAGGCGAGAAATAGATGAAGAAGGTGGCTGCAAGATGAAGACTCGCGTACCTCCGGTTGAAGAAGTGGAGGCCTTATATAGACTTCTGAGGAGGCTGATGCACATACATCGAGGCACACACACGTGTCCTAAGCCCATACCCAGTATGGGCTTGTCAGAGGAGCTTGCCTGACTCCTTACTGCTACAGTACGAGCACGTCTTTGATGGGACAGTGAGCCCATGTCCTAAGATCCTGCATATCATCTGCTGTCAGAAGATGTTTCTATCCTTGCCTTTTCTTACTCCCCGTCGAGCGTCCGACCGGTCGGCGGTTTCCTCGCGTCTGGCCGGTCGGATGTGCTGATCCGCGCGGGAGCTTCCTGGTCATGTGCTCTGGACTGTTCGCAGTGTTGATGTTTTATTCCTTCGGCCGAGCAGGCCATCCGCTCGGCCTTACCTACTGTTCATCATGAGCGTCAGAACCCCGACTCTGGCGGGGTGTATTGCTTCTGCTCGGAAGCTTCAGCCGGTCGTCGCCCTCATTATCCGCTCGGCCAAGCTTATGGTTGGCCTTTTGCCTTTGGACCTCCTCGCGGCGTTGACTCTGCTAAATGGGGTCCCCCATTCTTACTGCCGGATCACTTGCCTCCCCTTCAAGTCTAGTCGAAGGAGGCAGTGAGTCCGACTGACTGGACAATGTGTCCGAGCGGGCGCTCGTCGCCTTACCATCGCCTATGATATACCTAGAGCAGTTCGGCCCTTATGCCAAGTTCAGCCGCTCGGCTCTTCGCTTTGGATGTCTTGGCGTTCAGCGTGGATGTTTGGTTGTCTAAATCTTCTCGAAAATCGTGCAAATCCTTTCCATTAAGTCGAAGCATGCGCGGTATGGGTGCATTAATTGCGCCTAGTGACAGAGCGCCACGTGGCTCTTCTCGCGTGGCGGTGATGATCCGTACGATGGGACGCGATTACTTTGAAATGGACGGTTAGATGATGACCTCGTCTCTCGTGACCTGCATCCGACGGACGAGGTCGACCAGCCTCGTTCGCATAAAGCCTTCGTCTCCGCCCTTACGCTGCATTCTCTGTTTCATCGTGCATCCTCCGTCGAAGGTGCCCGCGGCTGCCTCCTTCCGGTTGTCCTTGTTCTGCCTCTTGGTGGTTTTCGGCTTTCTGGTGATCTTCTCCGTTCATCTTCCCTCAGTAAACTTCTCCCTTTCTTTCGTTCGGCCTTTCCCTTTCGCGTGGAACTCCTTTCGTTCCCTTGCTTGCGAACTCTTATCTGTTCTCCGTTTCCAAGTTTCTTTCGGCTTCCTTCTTTCTTTTTCTTGGTACTTCAGTCATGGCGAGCACTTCCGTACCCGCTGTTTATGTTCATGGTCCCTGGTATATGACCATGGAGAGTCAGTTTGATGAAGAGGGCGCTCGGCGTCTTGTTCGGACGTACGGGATCCCGGACAACCATGAAATAGTTGTAGCCGACCCGACCGACCGGCCCCATAACCCGCCGATCGGTACCATTTGCTTTTTTTCTGGACCAATTCCAGGGCGGCCTTAGATTTCCTACCCATCCCTTTATTTTGGAGGTTTGTAATTATTTCCGCATCCCGCTCGGCCAACTTGTGCCGAACTCCTTTAGGCTGCTGAGCGGGGTGGTTATCCTCTTTAAGCTGCACAGTATCCCACTTGACCCAAAAATATTCCACTTCTTCTTCTACCCCAAACAATCCGAGTTGGGCACTTTTATTTTCCAAAGTAGAATAGGCTTTAAATTTTTTGATAATATGCCGACCTCCAACAAGCACTGGAAGGAATTTTTCTTCTATATCCGACTTCCCGAGCGGCCAGCATTTCGAACCAAATGGCAGACCGCCGTGCCGACCCAGCCGGAGCTCGGCAAATTCAGAAGCAATCCGGCCTACCTTCATGCGGTGAACTGGTTGTCCGGTCAGCGGTACAAAATCGACCAGTTGCTTCTCAAGGGGGTGTTGTACATTTCCGGATTATCTCCCGTTCGGGCCAACCTCCCCTACCGCATGGGTAAAGACTCTTTACTCCCTTCGCCTTTTTTATCTAACTGATTTTAATTTCTTCCATTGCAGCTGAAGTCATGTGGCGTTCCAAAGCTACCGCTCATCTGAAGTTGAAGGCCGTGGAAATTGAAGCGGCTACCAAAAAAGAGCTCGCCGAGAGGGGTCTCATCCCCAGCCGCCCGGCAGATGCGGGAGAGGGGGGGGGCGCAGTCCGCCCCTGAAACAGAAGTTGCCCCATCCGCTTCAACAGAGGTTGAGGCGGATCCTGTTTCCTCTGCCCCTGCCGAGCTGGGAGTCCCCCAGGTCGGGGATCCACCACTGGAAGTTCGGCGAAAACGTCGAAGAGACTCCAGTCTTCCGCCGACCCAAGAGGGGGAACCACAGGCGCCGATCGGGGTAGCTTCGCCAGACCGCACGCCGCCGCAGATCGGGACCCCAGTGGCTTCGCCTACCGCACAGCCCTCTGGCTCTCCTCCATGAACTCGTCGTCGCTTACGACGATTGGGCGAAACCTCTACCATAGGGGAGTCCTCAGGCCAGGCGACTGCGGCTGAGGAAGCGCCGGCCGGCCACCCGACCATCAAGACTACCCTTCGATTCCCATCAGAGGAATATTTACTGTCCGCCGATCGGCCATCAAGCCCCGTTCATGAAATAACCCTGACGGGTCCGCTTGCCAAGCTTTTCGAGGACGCGCAGATTCAGGTGGCTCTCATGACGCCCAAGCAGCTCGGCGATAACAACATGCAGTAGGCCACTCAGGTAAATTCATTTTTCTTCCTGTGCCATGCTACTGTGGGGTTGCTGATTTTATTATTTCCCTCACAGCGTTGGGCTGAGCAAATCGCCACTAGCCATCGGCTAGCCGAGCTGGAGGATCTGCTGGAAAAACTCCAAGTGTCGGGGGGTCCATCGGCCGAGCGGGAGAAACAAACCGTCGAGGCCGAACAGAAGAAGGCCGCCGACCTGGCTACAGAGGTGGCTCGGCTAGAGGGCCAAGTCAAGAAGCGCGAAGCGGATGCCAAACGCGCTACTACCCGGAAGAAGTGAGCGATAGCTGATCTGGACAAGATGAAAGTAGATGTCCGTGCGCTAGATCAGCGATCCAAGGATCTGGAGGCCCAGCTGAACGCCGAGCGGGAGGACCGTTCGGCAGAACGCACAAAGGCTGAAATGGACTTGAAGGTAGTCCAAGATTCCTTAACCGCTTCCCGGGCGGTACTCAAAAAATATAAGGAGGGAGAGCCGAGCCGCCTAGCAACAGCGCGCCAAGAATACCTCCGCTCGGAACGGTTCAGCGCAAAATTCGGCGGCAACGTCTCATCAACTTTCGCTGAGGCGGTCAAGGTCACCATGGCGTACTTGAAGAAGGGTGGCCACCTTCCTGCGGCAATGCACATTCCCGCCTCCGACCTGGCAGCCATGATTGACGATATCCCGGACGCCTTTTTTAATTTTGAGGACCCGGAGTGAGGCGAGTTCTTCCAAGTACTTCCTGTATTTCATCCGCTCGGCGGATGTAAAATTTTTGTACGTGCCGTTCGGCATTATTGTATTCCTTTGCTTCTATTTTTGTTTGTCCTTCATTGCCCTCTTCTGTCTGTTTGGTGCTCATTTGTAGAGTCAGTTAAGCTATACGTGTTTCCCACTAGACAACCGATCAGGTTAATCAATTGACTCGTTTTCCTCGAAATCGTTTAGCGCTTGGCTATACTGTTTGCATTCAGTGAATGCGAAGTATTGGCAAACCGACGGCCGATCGGACTTAAAAAATTTAGTATTTGCGAACGTTCGTCGCGCGAATGTTTATAGCCGGTCGGCGCGGCTCTCGATTTTTAACGACGGAGCTCGTCGGCACGGTTATTTATAGCCGGTCGGCGCGGCTCTCGATTTTTAACGACGGAGCTCGTCGGTCTTCCTCTCGGTTTTTATAGTCGGTCGGCGCGGCTCTCGATTTTTAACGACGGAGCTCGTCGGTCTTCCGCTCGGTTTTTATAGCCGGTCGGCGCAGCTCTCGATTTTTAACGACGGAGCTCGTCGGTCTTTCGCTCGATTTTTATAGCCGGTCGGCGCGGCTCTCGATTTTTAACGACGGAGCTCGTCGGTCTTCCGCTCGGTTTTTATAGCCGGTCGGCGCGGCTCTCGATTTTTAACGACGGAGCTCGTCGGCACGGATATTTATAGCCGGTCGGCGCGGCTCTCAATTTTTAACGACGGAGCTCGTCGGCACGGATATTTATAGCTGGTCGGCGCGGCTCTCGATTTTTAACGACGGAGCTCGTCGGTTTTCCGCTCGGTTTTTATAGCCGGTCGGCGCGGCTCTCGATTTTTAACGACGGGGCTCGTCGGTTTTCTGCTCGGTTTTTATAGCCGGTCGGCGCGGCTCTCGATTTTTAACGACGGGGCTCGTCGGTTTTCTGCTCGGTTTTTATAGCCGGTCGGCGCGGCTCTCGATTTTTAACGACGGAGCTCGTCGGTCTTCCGCTCGGTTTTTATAGCCGGTCGGCGCGGCTCTCGATTTTTAACGACGGAGCTCGTCGGTCTTCCGCTCGGTTTTTATAGCCGGTCGGCGCGGCTCTCGATTTTTAACGACGGAGCTCGTCGGCCTTCCGCTCGGTTTTTATAGCCGGTCGGCGCGGCTCTACGGTTTAACGTCTGGGATAGACGGGCGTTAAGGCTAATTTTAACGCTTCCGTTCGACGCAGCTTAAAATATACAGAATTAGCGCCATATTACACCACTTTGCTTCCCGCACGTGGCCTTCGGTTTTTGTGTCGATGCTTGGGTATCGTATGCCCGGCCGAACGGCACGGGGTCTTCAGCATTGAGCATTTTGGCTCGGATAATTTACCTCCGTCCGAACGGTACGGGGCCTTCGATTCTCAAGCTCCTGACTCAACCAATTTACCTCCGGCCGAACGGTGCGAGGCCTTCGTTCCTTCTTGACGATGCCTTATATTTGTTCTCTAGATTTTTCGTTTCTGCATTTCAAGCATTCAGTCGAAAAAAGTATACAGGATGATTTACATTGGCACACCTTTCACCCTGCCCGGTAAGGCTGGAGGTGGTTTGCGCTCCACGGCCTATCTAGCTGCCGACCGTCCTCGTCCTCCAAATAATACGCGCCTGAGCGGAGCTTTTCGATAATTTTGAAGGGACCTGCCCACGGAGCTTCAAGCTTGCCAACGTCGCCGACCGGCTTGATTTTCTTCCAGACGAGGTCGCCGACCTGGAAGGATCGGGGAATGACGCGCCGGTTGTAGTTTTGCTTCATCCGTTGACGGTACGCCATCAGCCGAACGGCTGCCTTGGCTCGCTCTTCGTCAATCAAATCCAGCTCCATGTTCCTCCGCTCGGCGTTGCCTTCATCGTAACATTGGACCCGGACGGACTCGACGCCGACTTCAACCGGAATGACCGCTTCGCCGCCGTACACCAGATGAAAAGGTGTGACGCCCGTTCCTTCCTTAGGAGTCGTTCGGATGGCCCATAAAACGCCCGGTACTTCCCCCCAAGTGGTCGAGCCGAGCGCGCAGAATACGGAGAATTTCCCGATTGGCTACTTCAGCTTGACCGTTGCTTTGGGGGTAAGCCACGGATGTGAAGTGTTGCTCGATGCCGTAGCTTTTGCACCAATCTTCTAGCACTTTCCCTGTGAATTGTCGCCCATTGTCAGAAACCAATCGGCGAGGGATACCGAACTTACAGATGATGTGTTGCCATATGAATTTTTTGACCATCTGTTCGGTGATCCTGGCTAGTGGCTCTGCCTCCACCCACTTGGAAAAATAATCGATCGCCACCAGCAAAAATTTCCTCTGCCCGGTCGCCATCGGAAATGGACCCACAATATCCATCCCCCATTGATCGAACGGACACGAAACGGTTGATGCCTTCATCTCCTCTGCCGGTCGGTGGGAGAAGTTGTGATACTTCTGGCATGAAAGGCACGTAGATACTGTCCGAGCGGCGTCTATTTGCAAGGTCGGCCAAAAGTATCCAGCTAGCAGGATCTTCTTAGCTAGTGATCGTCCGCCCGGATGTCCCCCGCACGATCCTTGATGTACCTCTTGGAGGATGTAAGCCGAGTCTTCCGAGCTCACGCATTTTAACAACGGGTGAGAGAAAGCCTTCTTGTAGAGCTGATCGCCGATGAGTGTGAACCGACCGGCCCTCCTCCTGAGCAGCTGGGCTTCATCACGATCGGCCGGTGAGGCTCCCGAGCGGAGGAATTCTATGATGGGTGTCCTCCAGTCGCTTGGAAATGTGAGGCCTTCCATCCGGTCCACGTGCGCCACCAGCAGTACTTTTTCAATTGGTTGCTGAATGGCGACTGGCGTTATAGAACTTGCTAGTTTGGCCAACTCATCGGCTACCTAGTTCTTCGTTCGGGGAATCTTCTGAATAAGAACCTCTCGGAAAGTAGCTTTAAGTTTTTCAAAGGCCTCAACGTAGAGTTTAAGCCGAACGCTGTTGATTTCAAAGGTGCCAGAAAGTTGCTGAGCGGCCTGTTGGTTGCTACTCGGAAAGCCTAGAGGTTCCACTGTACAAAAATTTTGTACAAAGGTCTGAACCTTTTCCTAGCTACCATGTGTTCTTTTAAATTAAATTTTGGATCGCCTGCGGAACTTAACACGTTTGATCCAAAACTTAATCTATTTGTTCTTTTAGGTTTTGACTTGGATCTCCTGTGGAACTTAACACGTTCGACCCAAATCACCTTAAGTTATTAATTCCATTAAATATTAATTTCCATAATTGATTCCCAGTACTGACGTGGCGAGGCACATGGCCTTCTTGGATATGGGAGCAACCACCACCGACTAGACAAAACCTTTTATAGAAATCTAATATTTAATTTCCTAAAATAACTTTAGGTTAACTGAAAAGAACAATCAAATCACAAGGAAAAATAAAACAAAAGAACACAACTTCGAAAAACATATTCGAAATACTAGAATCGTAAGCCTCTTGTATTTGGTATTATTTCCATAAATAACTAGCATGATGCGGAAAGAAAAATTACTAGTTATACCTTTTAGAAAGACCTCTTGATCTTCTACCGTATTCCTCTTCTAACCTCGGACATTGTGTGGGCAACGATCTTCCGAGATGAGAAACCACCAAGCACGTTCTTCTCCTCCTAGCTAGGTTCGGCCAACACAAAGAAGCTTCACCAAGGACGAAGAACAAAACACCAACCAAGCTCCAAGGGATACAAGCTTTCTCTCCTTCTTCTTCTTCTTCTCCAAGTAGTATCCGGCCACCACAAGAGCTCCAAGCCAATAGAGAAGGTTCGGCCACCACCAAGAGGAAGAGAGGAAGAGAGGTTGGCCGGCCACAACACCAAGGAAAAGAGGGAGAGAAATAATAGAGGTTGTTCACCATGAAGCCTTCTCTACCCCCTCTTTTATAACCTTGGTCTTGGCAAATAAGGAAATTTAATTAAAAACTTCCTTAATTCTTTTGCCATGAAAAGGAAAAATTTATTTAATTAAAACAATTTTCCTTTTCTCAATTTACATGGCCGGCCACACCAATGCTACAAACAAGGAGAGTTTTAATTAATTAAAACTTCCTAATTTGATTTCAGAAATTTATAAAATTTCTTCAATAATTTAATCCCTTCATGATTGGTTTATAAAAAGGAAATTTAATAAATTAAAATCTTTCTTTTAAACATGTGGATAAAAAGAAAGTTATCTCTAAAAATTAAAATCTCTTTTAATCTACAAATAAGGAAAAATATCAAATCTTTTCTCAATCTTTTGTAGAAACTAATAAAAGAGAATTATTAATTTTTAAACTTTCTTTTAAATCATGAACATGGTTAAAAAGGAAAGTTTTCTTAAAATTTAAAATCCTCCTTTAATCAACAAATAAGGAAAGATTTCAAATTTTAAACTCTCTTTTAAACATGTAGATGATTTACAAATAAGGAAAGTTTTTACCAAAAATTAAAATCATTCTTTTAATCTACAAATAAGGAAAGAGATTAATCTCTTCTCTTAATATTTTGTAGAAAGTTATAAAAGGAAATTTTTAATTTTTAAACTCTCTTTTAAAATCATGATATCCACATAAGAAATAATTTGAATAAAAATCCTTTTAATATTCTAGTGGCCGGCCACCTAAGCTTGGGACCCAAGCTTTGGCGGCCACTACTGACTCATCCACTTGGTCTTGGCCGCCTAGCTTGGGTTCCAAGCTAGCTTGGCCCCCCTTGGATGGGTAAGAAGGTGGGTATGCGGTGGGTATAAATCTCTATATACTAGAGGCTACGATAGGGACCGAGAGGAGGAATTGGTTTTGGTCTCCCGATGAAATTAAGCATCCCGTGTTCGCCCCGAACACACAACTTAATTTCATCAATAATAATTCATTCCACTTAAGAACTATTATTGAACTACAGCATCAATCCCAAATTACATTTTGGGCTCCTTCTTATTATGAGTGTGTTAGTCTCCCTGTGTTTAAGATAACAAATGTCCACTAATTAAGTAAGTTACTGACAACTCACTTAATTAATATCTAGCTCCAAGAGTAGTACCACTCAACTTCATCGTCATGTCGGACTATGTCCACTTGCAGGGTTTAACATGACAATCCTTATGAGCTCCTCTTGGGGACATTCTCAACCTAGATCACTAGGACACAGTTTCCTTCTATAAACAACAACACACACTATAAGTGATATCATTTCCCAACTTATCGGGCTTATTGATTCATCGAACTAAATCTCACCCATTGATAAATTAAAGAAATAAATATTAAATATATGTGCTTGTTATTATATTAGGATTAAGAGCACACACTTCCATAATAACTGAGGTCTTTGTTTCTTTATAAAGTCAGTATAAAAGAAACGACCTCTAATGGTCCTACTCAATACACTCTAAGTGTACTAGTGTAATTATATAGTTAAGATAAACTAATACCTAATTACACTACGACCTTCCAATGGTTTGTTCCTTTCCATTATGGTCGTGAGCTACTGTTTATAATTTATAAGGTACTGATAACATGATCCTCTGTGTGTGACACCACACACCATGTTATCTACAATATAAATTAATTGAACAACTTCATTTATCATAAATGTAGACATTTGACCAATGTGATTCTTATTTCTAGATAAATGTTTATACCAAAAGCTAGGCTTTTAGTATACACTCTAACACGGCCAACTGTGAATCCGAATAGAGAGTCACCCGACCGGCTCCCACATGCCGTGCTGCCTGCAATCCGGCTATGAGGGCCTCATACTCTGCTTCATTGTTGGTGGCTTTGTAGTCCAGCCGGACGGATAGGTGCATCTTTTCTTCTTGAGGTGAGAGCAGCAATATTCCAATCCCACTTCCGAGTCGAGTGGAGGACCCATCCACATATATTCTCCACATAGCTTCCGGCTCTGGCCTTTGCACTTCGGTCACAAAATCAGCCAAGGACTGCGCTTTGATCGCCGAGCGGGGATGGTATTGGATGTCGAATTCACTTAGTTCTGTCGTCCACTTGATGAGCCGTCCGGACACTTCTGGATTCAACAGTACTCTTCCTAGTGGACTATTCGTGCGGACAATGATGGTGTGAGCCAAGAAATATGGTCGAAGGCGCCGAGCGGCTAGAACCAAAGCAAAGGCTAACTTCTCGAGCCCAGTGTAACGAGATTCGGCATCTTTTAAAATGTGGCTCAGAAAATACACCGGCTGTTCCTCGCCGCTGGACCTTACAAGTGCCGAGCCTACAACATGCTCGGTTGAAGACAGGTAAATATAAAGTGACTCACCCCCGATCGGCTTGGCTAGTATAGGCAGAGAATTAAGATATGTCTTCAATTCTTCAAATGCTCGGTCGCATTCCTCGTCCCAGTGAAATTTAGTGGCCTTGCGTAAAATTTTGAAGAATGGTAGGCTCCGGTCGGCGGTTTTGGAGATGAATCTGGACAAAGCAGTTATCTGACCGGTCAACCGCTGCACTTCCCTTGTATTTCTTGGAGGCGGCATGTCTTGCAGAGCATTCACCTTGCTGGGATTGGCTTCGATTCCCCGCTCGGTCACTATGTACCCCAAGAAACGCCCTCCTTTTGCTCCGAACAGGCATTTTTGGGGATTTAGCTTGACTCCATATTTGCGCAGCGTCCGGAAGGTTTCTTCCATGTCCTTGAAGAGGTCGGCCGCTCGGGCGGACTTGATAAGGATGTCGTCCATATAAACTTCCAGATTCTGCCCGATCTGCTCCCTGAACACTTTGTTCATCAAGCGTTGATAAGTGGCCCCGGCATTCTTCAATCCGAACGGCATCACATTATAGCAATATGTGCCGTCGGCCGTTACGAAGCTTACTTTTTCTTGATCTTCCCGGGCGAGCGGCACTTGATGATAGCCTTGGTAGGCGTCGAGCATACAAATTAATTCACAGCCGGCCGTAGAGTTCACTGATCCAGGGCAGGGGATAAAAATCTTTGGGCATGCTTTGTTTAAGTCCCGAAGTCGATGCAGACTCTCCACTTGCCGCCGGCTTGAGACTAATACTACATTAACCACCACTGAACCGTGGCAGATATGGCCGGCCTCCGAAGTTTCTCTACTTCCGCCTGGGATGATAGAGTTCGCCAATCAAGTCTCTTTTCTCTTTATCGTAGTCCGTCGGACATGTAACTCATCTTCGTTATGCTTGGCGAAATTCGGCAACTCATGTGTCGACCGGCGAATACATCATGATTTTGTCGGAGGCATTGGATCAGCTCCTCCTTCTGCTTCTCCTCCAGATCAGAGGCAATAAAACTTGTAGCCTCCGCTCGGGTCGGGTGAATCTGCACTTCCTCCTTTTCTTCATAAATTAGAGAGGGTGGCTTTTCAGTGATGGCATTTACCTCGATTCGAGGCGCCTTCCGAGCGGAGTTGGATTCTGCTCGGATCATCTCGATGTAGCATCGCCGAGCTGCTAACTGGTCTCCCCGTACTTCTCCCACCTTGTCTTCGACGGGGAACTTCATCTTCTGGTGGAAGGTTGAGACGACCGCTCGGAATTCACTGAGCGCCGGTCGTCCCAAAATGACGTTGTAGGATGAGGGAGAGTCGACCACCACAAAGTTTATTGTCCTGGTCCTCCTGAGCGGCTCCTCTCCCAGCGAGGTAGCCAGCCGGATCTGTCCGACCGGCTGAACTTCGTTGCCCGTAAACCCATAGAGCGGGGTCGTCATGGGCAGCAGATCGGCTCGATCAATTTGCAGCTGATCGAACGCCTTCTTGAATATGATGTTGACCGAGCTCCCTGTGTCAACAAATACGCGGTGAATAGTATAATTTGCTATTACCGCTTTAATGAGCAGAGCATCGTCGTGGGGCACTTCAACTTCTTCTAAGTCCCCGGGCCCGAAAGTGATTTCCGGTCCACTTGCCCGCTCTTGGCTGCAACCGACTGCGTAGATCTGGAGCTGCCGGACGCTCGCCTTTCTGGCTCGGTTGGAGTCTCCTCCGGTCGGCCCGCCAGCAATAACATTGATCTCGCCGGGGGAAGTATTGCTCCTATTTTCCTCTTCCCGAGTGGACGGTCGGGACCGTTCTCTGGATGCTCGGCGATTCTCCTGTCTTGGAGATCGACGCCGATCGGACGTCTGTTGATGTCGCCTCTCGGTGCGGGTCCGGTCGGCTTCATGGGTCCTTTGTCTCCTGTCGATGGAAGGAGACCGTCGTTCAGCATTTCTGGGAACGGGATTAGCCACGAAGGGAAGACTTCGACAATCCCTAGTGTTGTGCGTATCCGTCCGGTGGAAGGAGCAGAACATAGGGGTCCATTTCTTCTTTGGCTTGAGCCGAGTGGCAGCTACCTCTTGTACTTGGGACCTCACACGAGGGGAGCGGATTGCTTCGGCCCTTGGTCCTCTCGGGGGTTGATGAGCGGCCAAGGGTCTCCGCTCGGCATGAGGAGCCCGTTCGGTTGGTGTTTCTTTTTTCCTGGCTGCCTACGCTTCCTCCACGTTGATATATTCATTGGCCCGGTGCAGCATATGATCATAATCTTGGGGCGGCTTTTGGATGAGCGACTGGAAGAAGTCCCCATCCACAAGGCCTTGCGTGAAGGCATTCATCATTGTCTCCGATTTGGCCGTTGGAATATCCATCGCCACTTGGTTGAATCGTTGGATGTAAGCTCGAAGCGATTCTCTCGGCTCTTGCTTGATGGCGAACAAGCTGACACTTGTCTTCTGATAACGCCGACTGCTGGCGAAGTGGTGG